>NC_028455.1:35644482-35646603 GCF_000263155.2 Setaria italica | reverse complement strand
TTCCAAAAATTCCATCATGCTAGCATGGCAAGAAGTCTAGAAGCACTCCGATTGGAAGCTATGGAACTGAAAAGCATCACCCTTGAATCGTGATGCAAATCTGCCGAGCGGAAGCCATAATAGCCTCTTTTGTAATACGTGTCAGTCCCTCGTGATGCCCATCATAGCCGCGCTTATGTATTCGAAAAATTTCAACCTGTTGGGTTCGTAAGAAGTCCAGAAGTGCTTGGATGGAGCTATGGAACTCAGAAAGCATCACCCGTTAAAATCGTGATACAAATGTGCCCGAACGGAAGCCAAAATGGCCACATTTGTAAAATGTGTCAGTCCCTCATTATGCGAAGCGTGGCCGTGCTTATGAATTCCAAAACTTTCCTCGTGTTGGCGTGGCAAGACCTCTTGAAGCACTTTAATTGAAGCAACTGAACTCAAAAAGCATTACCTCTTGAAATCATGATGCAAATCAGCCCGAACAGAAACCATAATGGCCTCTATTGTAATACGTGTTAGTCCCTCGTGATGCCCATCATGGTCGCTCTTATGTATTCCAAAAATTTCAACATGTTGGGTTCGTAAGAAGTCCAGAAGCACTCTTATCGGAGCTACGGAACTCAGAAAGCATCACCCCTTGAAATCATGATACAAATCTGCCCGAACGAAGCCAAAATGGCCACATTTGTAAAACGTGTGAGTCCCTCATTATGCCAACCATGGCCGTGCTTATGGATTCCAAAAATTCCATCATGCTAGCATGGCAAGAAGTCTAGAAGCACTCCGATCGAAGCTACGGAACTGAAAAAGCATCACCCCTTGAAAACGTGATGCAAATCTGCCCGAGCGGAACCCATAATGACCTCTTTTCTAATACATGTCAGTCCCTCGTGATGCCCATCATAGCCGCTCTTATGTATTCGAAAAATTTCAACCGGTTGGGTTCATAAGAAGTCCTGAAGTGGTTGGATTGGAGCTATGGAACTCAGAAAGCATCACCCCTTGAAATCGTGACACAAATGCGCCCGAACGGAAGCCAAAATGGCCACATTTGTAAAACATGTGAGTCCCTCATTATGCCAACCATGGCCGTGCTTATGGATTCCAAAAATTCCATCATGCTAGCATGGCAAGAAGTCTAGAAGCACTCCGATCGAAGCTACGGAACCGAAAAAGCATCACCCCTTGAAATCGTGATGCAAATCTGCCCGAGCGGAACCCATAATGGCCTCTTTTCTAATACCTGTCAGTCCCTCGTGATGCCCATTATAGCCGCGCTTATGTATTTGAAAAATTTCAACCTGTTGGGTTCATAAGAAGTCCAGAAGTGCTTGGATTGGAGCTATGGAACTCAGAAAGCATCACCCGTTGAAATCGTGATGTGCCCGAACGGAAGCCAAAATGGCCACATTTGTAAAACGTGTGAGTCCCTCATTATGCCAACCATGGCCGTGCTTATGGATTCCAAAAACTCCATCATGCTAGCATGGCAAGAAGTCTAGAAGCACTCCGATCGAAGCTACGGAACCGAAAAAGCATCACCCCTTGAAATCGTGATGCAAATCTGCCCGAGCGGAACCCATAATGGCCTCTTTTCTAATACCTGTCAGTCCCTCATGATGCCCATTATAGCCGCGCTTATGTATTTGAAAAATTTCACCCTGTTGGCTTCATAAGAAGTCCAGAAGTGCTTGGATTGGAGCTATGGAACTCAGAAAGCATCACCCGTTGAAATCGTGATACAAATGTGCCCGAACGGAAGCCAAAATGGCCACATTTGTAAAATGTGTCAGTCCCTCATTATGCGAAGCGTAGCCGCTCTTATGTATTCCAAAAAAATTTCAACCTTTTGGGTTCCTAAGAAGTCCAGAAGCGCTTTGATTGGAGCTATGGAACTCAGAAAGCATCACCCCTTGAAATCGTGATACAAATGTGCCCGAACGGAAGCCAGAATGGCCACATTTGTAAAACGTGTGAGTCCCTCATTATGCCAACCATGGCCGTGCTTATGGATTCCAAAAATTCCATCATGCTAGCATGGCAAGAAGTCTAGAAGCACTCCGATCGAAGCTACGGAACTGAACAAGCATCACCCCTTGAAATCGTGATGCAAATCTGCCCGAGCGGAAC
>NC_028455.1:35559030-35634482 GCF_000263155.2 Setaria italica | reverse complement strand
GAGGCTATCACCTTCGGAGGAGATGTTTCAAAAGAAGCTGATGTAGAATCTATGATGAAAGCAGTAAGTGTAGTTTGTTTACAGAAAGAAAATGTTCCTTTTCACTTTTACATCAATCTTTATTTGGACATGGTTATGATTAGTTCTTAAATCAATTAGGCTATGGATAAATGGGGAACAATAGATGTGCTGGTAAACAATGCAGGTATGTTCCCGTGGCACATTGCACTTTTTTCTGCTACCTATTCAGTTGATTTGTGTCAAATAAAACATTTTTTATTAGGGATTACACGAGACACATTATTGATGAGGATGAAGAAATCTCAGTGGCAAGATGTAATTGATCTAAATCTTACAGGTGTCTTCCTGTGCACACAGGTGAGTTTATAATATTTCTTTATTTTGAAATTACTTGAATTGTTAGATGCATCTTACAGCAACATATTCTTTGCAGGCTGCTACTAAAGTAATGATGAAGAAAAAAAAGGTTATATTTCTCTGCTCTTCATATTACACTTAATTTACTTGGAGAAGCACAACAAAATGAGTGCCTCCTTGCATGATTTTCTTACTTTGTGTTCGTAATATATTATATAACTGAAAGTGGTGTGAAGCAAAAGAAATATTAAAGCATAACCCGCATTCATAATTCATTATTGTTGTGTTGTGCCTCAGTAGTTAGGCAAATACACATGGAAGGTCATGGGCTGATAGTTTGTTATATTACTTGTATATGTTTTGTTCTCTTTGAGGTGGTGTGAAGCAAAAGAACTAATATTAACCCATACCCCACATTGATAATACATTATTATTGTGTTGTGCCTCAGAAGGTAGGCAAATACACACAGAAGGTCATGGACTGATAGTTTGTTACCACTACTTATATTTGTATTTGTCTTGTACTCTTCGAGTCTCTGACTTTCAAGAAGTTGCTGTCAAAAGTTGCCTTGTTTGCTATTTTTCATGGTTAGTAATGTGTGTATTTTTATTGCAAAATGCAGGGGAGAATTATCAACATAGCATCTGTCGTTGGGCTTACTGGTAATGTTGGCCAAGCTAATTATAGTGCAGCCAAAGCTGGGGTTATTGGCTTCACAAAAACAGTTGCCAGGGAATATGCAAGCAGAAATATCAATGTATGATCTTTATCTTTCACTATTAACTCACCTTTGAGGTTAGGCTAAGCATTCTGAAACTGTTCTGAATATACATGCAGGTGAATGCTATTGCACCAGGGTTCATTGCATCTGATATGACTGCCGAGCTTGGGGAAGAGCTTGAGAAGAAATTTTTGTCAACCATTCCATTAGGTAAGCTGTATGCAGCTTAGCTGTTCCTGCGTACAACACCTTTGTATTAGCGTCTTAAGCTGCACCATTGGACAAGTAGCATTGTTAACTTGCTTTGTTTTTATGGTTCTTTAGTGATGCTCCAAACGAAAGTTACTAGCTGGTATTCATTAGTGATGCACCATTTAATGTTTGTAAGAGGAAGATCATTCTGGTATTTATTACTATAGATAGCAGCGTGGGACAGCTAGAGTTAAAACGGCCTTTGATATTTAGATAGACTGCAAGAGCAGAGTACCAGTTTGTAGGCTAGAAAGGAAAACAGTATACTAAAAGCCGTATTTACTTTTATAAAACCCAAGTATATTCTTTTACAGTTGCTCATTGATGCAGAGTGGCACGGGCTGGATTTTATAGAACCATAACCCATTATAGTTCTAGTAGAATATGAAAACACATCATATTGAGATATTTCATATTGCTTGGTTCTTGTTTTTCCTCTGCATTCAAACGGCAGCTGTCACCACTAACTATACATGTTGTCATACAACTTCCAGGGAGATACGGCCAACCTGAGGAAGTTGCGGGTTTAGTCGAGTTTTTGGCCCTTAATCCTGCGGCTAGCTACATCACCGGACAGGTGCATGACACTGTGACTACATTTGCCCTCAAACTTTCAGAGTTCTATTTTGTAGCATTTCAACTAACCCATGTTACACGCAGGTGCTTACCATTGACGGAGGGATGGTAATGTAAGGTTGGAGTGAGCTTGGTAGACTTCAACTTCTCATAGGCGATTTTTGGACTACAAATGTTAGGGTTGTCTCTTGTTTTGTAATGCTCACCAGGAATAAATCAGGCGTGGTGAAGTTGAAATATGTATGTTTTTGTTTATGGTATGTGCCAATTTGTCCAGGCTATTTGAATTTGGTCCTCGCTGATAGATTTCCTCTGTTTATGCATGATCGCCATTAGGCTTTATAATCACCATCCTTTGTTCTCTTAACTGACCCCTGCCATCGGTCGTCGCACGGCCATGGCTCCCCTCGTGCACCAGCCCGCGAACACGGCCAGTGCCGTGCCAAATGCACCGCCGCAGCCCAGGACTGCATTGATGCACAGAGGGCATTGTTACGCCACTAAGCTCGCCGGAGTTGTACCCAAGAACACCTGCCAGACTTAAACTAACCAAGGCTAGCTAGTGGCATCTCTGACAGTGAAGAGTAAACAGATCGCTGCCTGATCGGAGTCTGATTCCGTTTGCACCAGTCAACCCGCCTAATAAGGCCAGCTGCCATCTGTTCTGGCTACCAGATCGAGCAAACCAGCCATGGCCAGGATCAAGAGGCCGCGTCGGTGCGCGCGCCCTATCTCGGACGATGGCGGCAGCGCGGACTGCCTGAGCCCAATGCTCGACGACCTGCTTCGCCTCGACACCCGCACCGCGCTCTCCACTGCCGTGCTCGCTAGGCGGTGGGCGTGCCTCCCGCACGAGGTCCCGGCGCTCGAGCTCAGGGTCGGCGACGTGCTCCCGCGCCGCTACCACCGAGCTCGTCCTGCACGACATGCCGGCGGCCACGTACCAGAGACTCTTCATCGCGCGCTCGCCACTGGAGACGCTGCGCCTCGTGTCGTGCAGCTGCGCGGGGAAGATGAAGCGGCTGGTGGTCAGCACGCCAGGCTCGCGACTGAAGGAGCTCGTCGTCGACGGCTGCTCGTTCCTGGCGATTGAGCTCCTCACAAAATGCTTGTCAACCCGAATCGGTTCTTTTATGAAGCCATAATCGGTTCGCAAAATGCTTGTCAACCAGATGCTTCTCTGTTATGGTTCCATTTTTGCATGTCAGGTGCAATCTTAACTCTGGGATCCAATCACGTTTTTATTAGAAATTCTCCCACTGCTGGATGGTTCTCTATAATTTTATGTTAACACATTCACTGACAGGAAAACACTGTCAAGATAAGGCTTTTGAACAATCTTGACCAGTGCCTGAAGTCTGGGAAGAAGTACCCATGGTCTACATGTCTTATTACAAATACATGTGTTGCTATATTATCAGGGTTGAAGGTATTTATTTTATTTATTATTTGTTCTGCCCTCTAACAATATAATCTATTCCCTTACTTTCCAACATTGTACATGCTGTGCTCCAGGAATTCCTCACTTTACGTGGTGCTCAATCATTGTCAATGCCATTTTAGGAGAGACTGAAATTTCTACAGCACAGCGGCGAGCAGCATGCGAGGGCCTTGGTTTATTAGCACGAGTTGGGAATGATATCTTCACTGCAAGGATGGTTTGTTCCTTTATTACATTTTTATATTCATTTTAAAAAAATTTCAGTGTCAATATCTAATTCCCTTACATCTATCTCTCTAATCTGATACAAAATATTGATCTTTTAAATCGTCTCTAGGATTTTGATGTTTCCATTTTGTTCTCAAGATTAGAGTTCTATAAAAACTCCGTCCTGTTTGCCAATCCAATTGCTGGTTTACTAGTTGGACCACTGGTTCAAAGAATAGACAAGAATGTCCAAAATTTCTAGAAGGTTACAGCAATACTTAAAGAAATGCTGATATGACAAGCAGAATTTGCTCAAGACACTTGCTCAAGACACTTGGACATGAGGTTCGAACCCTAGGTGCAATCCGTGTGGGCGGCGAGATTCCTTGCGGTGGCTGGCCGTCGGCGGCGAGATTCCTTGCGGTGGCTGGCCGTCGGCGGCGAGATGGAAGGAGATCCGACGGGGGAGGAAGTGGATCCGGCCGGCGGCTCCCTCGGGCGGGGCGTGGCAGCGTCGGCGAGCCCCCCACCCCCCCCCCCCCCCCCCGGCGGGTTGCGCAGGCAGCGCCGGCGTCGAGCTCCCCCGGCCTGGTTGCAGAGGCGGCGGCGAGCCCCTTTGGGCGGGGCGCGAAGGCTGCGGGCAAGAGCCCCGTCAGCTAGCGGGCGAAGGCTGTCGTGAACCCTCCCAGGTAGTGCGCGCAGACGGCGGCGACGAGTTCCCCGGGTGGGTTGCGCAGGCGGCGCCGGTCCCCCGGGCGTGTTGCTACGCGCAGACGGCGGCGACGAGTTCCCCCGGGTGGGTTGCGCAGGCGGCGCCGGTCCCCCGGGCGTGTTGCAGAACCGTCGGGGAGCCCCCTGGTGGTACGTATTTGTGCTGTGCTTAACAAATTTTAGGATAGTCTGAGCACAAAGCAAAATGAACTTGAAGCTTCACCTTCTTGTCTGAGCACAAAGCAAATTGAACTTGAAGCTTCACCTTCTACAAATTTGTGCTGTGCATTATTGTTGAATAATTAGCTGTATGTGTGCTTTGGAGATAAACCAGATGGATTAGATAGTTGCCTGGCATGGTTTGGAGCGCATGACCTCATCATTTGCCCAGCTATGCAAGGAACTGGTGTAGTACATCTTAGATAGTTATCTTGCTTTGGCCTCTGAGCTATCTAACAGAACTTTCGAGCTGATAACTGTCTTTCTTTTGGCTAGAATGTTTAAGGGTTACAGGATGGGTTTCTCAGTCAATGTCTATGGATTATGGAAACAAAACCATTAGTAAATCTGGAGAGTTTAATAAATATTCATCAATCACTAACAGTCACTTTTTTGGGAACCTATATGTAGGATACTTCAATTAGTGACTACTGAACAAAATCGATTGCAACCTCAAATATATCAAGTCATGCAAGTGTTTTCTAAAAATTGCAGTACAAAACATAAAAGACCAGCCTTCAGTTTTTTGTGTATCCAAGTTTACATTGCTTTCTATTTTTGCAGGCAATTCCAATACTATACTACGGGCAGGAACTAATTAATGGTAATTTTGCGACGGCTTTTCTGCCGCCGCCGCCAATTTATTACACCGGACCTCCGCGGAATCTTTCACCTCCTTGGAGACCAGATGACAAGGATGGGCACTATGTTTCCGTGGTTGGAGAGAATCTGATACTAAGATGTATATTTTCATTATTTCCATAGCTCAATGATGTTTAATTTACTTTCCTTGCACTAGGTTGCTTGTTTCTGGCTTGCATCTGAGCCTCTCTGACCTATAGCTTGTTGAGATGGATTTTCTTTCAGATGTTATCTGTTACTGTAAGTTGCCATGTTGGTGGTGCAGTTTTCATTTCTGTATTCTGTTCTGTAGTGATCTGGTTCTTAGTTGGAATGTTTAGTTTCCACTTGAATGTACAGGATGAACAAGCTCTTTTTTGCTCTTGTTCCCAGTGCTTTCATTGTTTTCATGCTATATTTATCGTTTCATTTTGTGTCACGGACATTTGGACAAGTTTTGGAATGCTGGGACTTGGAAAACCAAGAAGCAGTGGCTATCAAGATTGTGCGCTCCCTGTGAATTTGGACTCCTGTGAACTTGCATGTATCTGTGAACCGCTTTGTGTTTGAAGTTAATGTGGTGCCGGTCTGTGAACTTATTGTATCATGTGTCATCATCATGCTGTGTAAATGTTGAAAAAAATGTTGTATAAATATGTTAGAAATCAGGCTATATCATATTTGTGACACTGTTGTATCATGTTGAGAAAAAAAAAGAAAAAACGGCATCCCAGCGTCTGCACACCAGCTATCATGTTGAGAAAAAAAAGAGAGAAAAAACGGCATTCCTCTGCACACCAGCCAGCAAAAAGAGAAAGAAAAAAACAGCGGCCAGCCTGCATGCAGCGCGTCTAGCAAAAATGAGAAAAAAAAAAAGGCAGCCAGCGGTCCAGCGCAGTCTGCATGCGACTAGGGGCAAAAGGGTCTTTTTAACAGCCACTTAACACAATTACCTAACGGAATGGACTGCGATGGAGAAAATTTCAGAAAGGTCCAGTGTCAAATAGGCAATTCTCTCATCCAATTTTCTCGACTCCATCCCCTTCCTCCCTTCCGCCCCCACCACCCGACCTGCCCGGGCAAACCCTAGGATAGGAACCCTCGCGGTCCCCGGGCGCGGGATAGGGTCCGGCCTCGGTGTCCCTAGCCTGCTGCGATGCCGCTGTTCATCGCCGCCGAGGAGCTTGCCGTCGTCGCCGACACGGCCGCCGTCGCCGACACGGCCGCCGTCGCCGAGCGGGCCGACGCCGAGCAGACTTGCGCTCTCCTCGAGCAACGCTACGCATCCGCGGAGTTCGATCGGTCCCAGGCCGAGGTCGCCGAGCTCTCCGCCGCCGCCGAGCGCCGCGCCGCGGAGCTTGCCTCCTCCCAGGTGGAGATACATCAGCTTCGCATCCAGGCGGTACGGACTCTAGGTTTTCAGTTGGATGGTCGCTATGTTTGGTTTTGTTTGTGCACTGATCACTTGGTGTTTGTTGGTGGCATAGATTGCTAAGGATGGCGAGGTGGAGAGGCTGAAAGTTGAAATCGCTGAGCTGCAAAAGTCAAAGTGCCACTGGCTGGAGCTGATTGAGCAGAGAGATGCTGAAATAAAAGAGAAGGATGGCATCATCCAGAGCTGCTACGATGAAATTGTAAGTTCCTCTGTTAAGATATTCAGTAACCAGTCCATTCGGCAGACATATACATAGTGACTGTGACCATCCGTACAAATTCATTCATGCAGAACAAAGATGTTGATACTGTAGGATGGTTTGACACCTGCAGCCTATAGCTTCATATGTGAGGATGCTGGCAGAGTTTATCTTATCAACATTTAAATTTGTAATGTTGAAGAGTGCTCAATTATACCGCTTAAATACTGCACTTTGCTTAATTAACACACTTTCTAAAGTATATGAGCATGTATTCTTTTGATTAGTGCCCTCTGTTTCAGCAAGCCCCTATTTTCCATGTGCCCCCCTGTCTATTTACATGGCCTTTTCCGCCACATTTTCCATGTTATTAGGTGTGGCAGGCAGCCAAACAAGCTCTAGATTTTTGCATTTTCGTTTTGAGATTCTAATGCTCCTTTACTCTTTGGCGTATTAATACCGCCTAATATACTCCACTTGTCTCCTGGTGTGTCTATATTCACCATTCTGGTAGTTTCAGACTTTTTGTCGCATTAGGTCTGATGACCCTGTGGGCATTTGGTGCTCTATTTTTAATCAGCATTGCTATATATCTAGAGTGGTGAAGTAATTTGAAACGATCGTTAAGTCTGATGGGAATTAAAAAGAAGTATATTAGTTTTTCTACAGGATAGCAGAAATAGATTAGTCTTTTGCTTGGGAGATCCTGTGTGCGCAAGTATGTCAGGAATACCAAACTACCAGTTTGAATAATCACTGCATGACATGGAACGCACTGCATGGACTGTGCCAATATTTTTTAGCAGTGGTGCGCAGCATAATTGTTTTCAGTGACGGAGGCAAAGTTTGGGTCACTCTAAAATGCATGCATCAGTTGTTCATCATAAAAATAGGTTTTGTACCATTCATAATTTTTTGTATTCGTTGGTATTTACATTCAAAGCAATGGGCAACATCCATGTCCATAGCAATAAGTCAATTGGACTAGAGGTAATACTCCATTGCTGTTCATGTTTAGGTGTGCCACTAATCGGACCTGTGGGTTGTCATGGTTTTGAAATAAATGACAAGTCTGAGATCTACTAACCTAGTAATTCTTTACTGTATTCAAGGAAAAAAAGTAATTCTTTACTAACTCCCATTTATCTAGCTATGGAACTTTTAAGTCTTCAATCCGCAAATTCCACGTATAGACCCTCTTTGTTCCATACACATGGTTACATGAATACAAAGAATAGCCCAAAGAAGGTCCTCCAAGGTGGAGGTAACACAAGTGTGCAACCTATCACCAGCCTCCACCACCACCAATTCCGATTTTGAAGTAGTAAAGATTATTGAATATGCATGATTGATTCATGATTCTTCCATCTGGTTTGTCACTACTGTTCTGTTTTGTGTTTACCTTTTTTGAGGGTTAAATATTTAAGACCACTTATTTTGTGTTCAAGCATGGGTTATGCATTTTTCTTATTATTCACAATCTGAATCAATCTGCAGAGGGATTGGGCTGAGCTTAAGGAGCTTCAGGAGCAGGGAGACCTTGTCCGTGTTCTGAACCTTTATCAGAAAAATATGTTTGACAGCAGTATGAAGCAGGTGGAGGATATGAGAAAGGTGCTGCAGAGCTCGTTGAAAGCTGCTTCTGATGCTGAATCAAGGGCTGCCATTGCAGAGGTTTGTTGAAATCTTTTTATTGTTGCTAGACTGATGGCATTATATACGAGATTGTGGTAGTAATTGTTTCTTTTTTCTTTCTGCAGGCCAAATGTTCTGATTTAGAGGTAATACTCCTAATTAGTATCCAAACATCCGATGTGACAGGTACTAAAGTTTAGGGGGGTGTATCCAAACACCCCTTTAGTGAACTGGCTATATAAAATGTTAGCTCTGTAGCAGTGACCAAAGTGCATGCGTTTGTGAGGATCTTACTCCTGTAAAAGCACCATTTTTATTCAGTTAAAAGTGAGATCTATAATAATAATTATAATAATTAAATATTAAACTGATTAGCTGCAACAGTATGCTGCTGCAGTCCTTGTAGGGTACCTGGATGTTTTTGGAGCTAGCATTGACAGAACCAGGTTTAGTTTTTGGAGTGTCGTTACTGATGCATTCCTCTTCGTGAATGTTTCTAAACAAACACTAGTTGATTTCCATCAGAATTATATTCGTATGATTTTATCTTTTTAGCAACATATTATTTTAAAAATTAATTGTCCCACATCAGGTCTCCTGCCAGTTTGCCAAAAAAACATACTTGCACCATAGTAAAAAATGTTATCTATTTGGTAGGCGAAGGAGTACATTATGTCCGTTGTTCATGGCCAAATTTTAAAAAATGGCCTGTTTTTACCTCACATAATTTTGAAATCTGATTATATGCTGTGCTGGATAGATCATAATCATGTAGGCTCCTAATTGTGCTGTTGTTCTACCAGGTCACTTTTAGGGACACTGGCCGTGACATCCCAGCCACATCTGAGGTGAGTTATTTTTGTTGCGTCTATGAGTTAATTTTTGCTGTACTCAAATAACCATGTATCTAAATTTGTATTTGGTGTGGGATATTGCTAAGGACTATGGTACTGATGTTTTCATCTGAATGACTTTTAATATCCTTGTCTTTTCATACTTTCTTTTCGAGCATCCCTGAATCATTGCAGAGAAAGTTATATGCTCTCACCCCTACCCTATCTCCTGTATGAAGCTCATTCTGTATGAACTTGGTGATAGCTTGATACATGACGGTGTGTTTTTTCCCATAGGAGAATGATGAGCTATTCCAGTTGAAAGAGCAGTTAGAAAAGTACAAGGAGGAAGCACAAGCAAATAGGAACTACATGGTTCAGGTGCCTATCTCTGACTGCGTTAATTTTCATAAGATCATACTTACCTAGATTTAGACATGTTTATATGCACTGAGAAAGTAAAGGAAACCTTGAAACCACCTTTTACCATATTACTTTGCTTTGGAATCATGGTAAAATGATACTCTCCATTTCCTTTTTGTTTTTCCTGTTAGCAACCTGATTGCTTTGTTCTTCAGAATTTAGAATCTGATAGGCTCATTTATCCAGAAGTTATAAGAGAAGTCCCAGTGCAATTTTGCAATCAGTTTACAATGCATTGATCTCCTGAATCCTGACTCTTCTGAATCACCCAACATTAACTCTTGTACAGTACAAAGAAATTGCGGACTCCAATGAAGTTGCGTTAAAGCAATTGGAATCTGCCCATCAGGACTACAAGGCAGAGGTATCAACATTTTATATACGTTACAGTGAAGCCTCTGTATCTTTATTTATATGCACATTGACTTTTGTAGTTTTCATGTGTAGGCCGAGGTTGGCAGGGAAGCCTTGGAAGATGAGATTGCTAAATTGAGGGATAAGTTATCTTACATGGAGAAGAGCTATCTGATAAAGTGTGAAGAAGCTGCCAGTGCGATTGAGTCTAAAGAGAAGCAAATCACCTCTCTCGTGAATGAGATTTCTGTTCTAAGGACAGATGTTTCTCAGAGATTGTAAGCATCTGTTTACCCTAAACTAGGCAAGAAATACTTCTCTATTGTACTTCTAGAGTTGGTTGACATTTCTGTTGTTGCTTTGTTCCTCTATAACAGACCACAGGTAGAAAAATTAGAAATGGAATTGGCTTCCTCAAAGAGTGCACTAGATGAGCAGTACAAGCGTTGGCGATCCGCCGAAGAAAATTATGAACGGCAGGTACTTTTCTTTACTTATATCCATGTGAACCATTTTTCGTAGGCACCATATTTCATGGCTGGAGAATGAGGGAAGGCCCCCATTGTTCATCCGTGGTAGAATTTTTTTACTGATCATAGATTCTTACTGCTTATGGTTTTATATGATCATTTGGTACTTAAGTTTAAGCAATTTAACCGAATTACTCATTTATGTTGCTAATCATTTATAACCAGCTACCTTGATAATAATGACTGATGCACACCCAAATTAGAATAATGCATTTGGAACTATAGTCATGTACTAGGTGCCACTAAACCGACCTGTGGGTTGCCATGATTTTGAAATAAATGACATGTCTTAGATCTACTAACCTAGTAATTCTTTACAGTGTTCAGAAAAAAGGTAATTCTTTACTAACTCCCATTTATCTAGCTATGGAACTTTAAGTCTTCAATCCACAAATTCCATATATAGACCCTCTTTGTTACATACACATGGTTACATGAATACAAAGAATTTCCCAAAGAAGGTCCTCCAAGGTGGAGGTAACACAAGTGTGCAACCTATCACCAGCCTCCACCACCACCAATTCCGATTTTGAAGTAGTAAAGATTATTGAATATGCATGATTGATTCATGATTCTTCCATCTGCTTTGTCACTACTGTTCTGTTTTGTGTTTATCTTTTTTGAGGGTTAAATATTTAAGACCACTTATCTTGTGTTCAAGCATGGGTTATACATTTTTCTTATTATTCACAATCTGAATCAATCTGCAGAGGGATTGGGCTGAGCTTAAGGAGCTTCAGGAGCAGGGAGACCTTGTCCGTGTTCTGAACCTTGATCAGAAAAATATGTTTGACAGCTGTATGAAACAGGTGGAGGATATGAGAAAGGGGCTGCAGAGCTCGTTGAAAGCTGCTTCTGATGCTGAATCAAGGGCTGCCATTGCAGAGGTTTGTTGAAATCTTTTTATTGTTGCTAGACTGATGGCATTATATACGAGATTGTGGTAGTAATTGTTTCCTTTTTCTTTCTGCAGGCCAAATGTTCTGATTTAGAGGCAAAGCTGAAATCAAGGAAGGTTTGTATTTTTGGCACTGATAGTCTTCATAGTTTTCAACATATCTGAGCTTTTTTTAATGGCTGTTTGGATACAACGTACTCAACTTTAGGAGGGTCACATCGGATGTTCGGACACTAATTAGAAGGACTAAACATGAGCTAATTATAAAACTAACTGCAGAACCCCTATAATAATTCGCGAGACGAATCTATTAAGCCTAATTAATGCATCATTAGCAAATGGTTACTGTAGCACCACATTGTCAAATCATGGACTAATTAGGCTTAATAGATTCGTCTCGCGAATTAGACTCCATTTGTGCAATTAGTTTTGTAATTAGACTATATTTAATACTCCTAATTAGTATCCAAACATCCGATGTGACAGGTACTAAAGTTTAGGGGGGTGTATCCAAACACCCCTTTAGTGAACTGGCTATATAAAATGTTAGCTCTGTAGCAGTGACCAAAGTGCATGCGTTTGTGAGGATCTTACTCCTGTAAAAGCACCATTTTTATTCAGTTAAAAGTGAGATCTATAATAATAATTATAATAATTAAATATTAAACTGATTAGCTGCAACAGTATGCTGCTGCAGTCCTTGTAGGGTACCTGGATGTTTTTGGAGCTAGCATTGACAGAACCAGGTTTAGTTTTTGGAGTGTCGTTACTGATGCATTCCTCTTCGTGAATGTTTCTAAACAAACACTAGTTGATTTCCATCAGAATTATATTCGTATGATTTTATCTTTTTAGCAACATATTATTTTAAAAATTAATTGTCCCACATCAGGTCTCCTGCCAGTTTGCCAAAAAAACATACTTGCACCATAGTAAAAAATGTTATCTATTTGGTAGGCGAAGGAGTACATTATGTCCGTTGTTCATGGCCAAATTTTAAAAAATGGCCTGTTTTTACCTCACATAATTTTGAAATCTGATTATATGCTGTGCTGGATAGATCATAATCATGTAGGCTCCTAATTGTGCTGTTGTTCTACCAGGTCACTTTTAGGGACACTGGCCGTGACATCCCAGCCACATCTGAGGTGAGTTATTTTTGTTGCGTCTATGAGTTAATTTTTGCTGTACTCAAATAACCATGTATCTAAATTTGTATTTGGTGTGGGATATTGCTAAGGACTATGGTACTGATGTTTTCATCTGAATGACTTTTAATATCCTTGTCTTTTCATACTTTCTTTTCGAGCATCCCTGAATCATTGCAGAGAAAGTTATATGCTCTCACCCCTACCCTATCTCCTGTATGAAGCTCATTCTGTATGAACTTGGTGATAGCTTGATACATGACGGTGTGTTTTTTCCCATAGGAGAATGATGAGCTATTCCAGTTGAAAGAGCAGTTAGAAAAGTACAAGGAGGAAGCACAAGCAAATAGGAACTACATGGTTCAGGTGCCTATCTCTGACTGCGTTAATTTTCATAAGATCATACTTACCTAGATTTAGACATGTTTATATGCACTGAGAAAGTAAAGGAAACCTTGAAACCACCTTTTACCATATTACTTTGCTTTGGAATCATGGTAAAATGATACTCTCCATTTCCTTTTTGTTTTTCCTGTTAGCAACCTGATTGCTTTGTTCTTCAGAATTTAGAATCTGATAGGCTCATTTATCCAGAAGTTATAAGAGAAGTCCCAGTGCAATTTTGCAATCAGTTCACAATGCATTGATCTCCTGAATCCTGACTCTTCTGAATCACCCAACATTAACTCTTGTACAGTACAAAGAAATTGCGGACTCCAATGAAGTTGCGTTAAAGCAATTGGAATCTGCCCATCAGGACTACAAGGCAGAGGTATCAACATTTTATATACGTTACAGTGAAGCCTCTGTATCTTTATTTATATGCACATTGACTTTTGTAGTTTTCATGTGTAGGCCGAGGTTGGCAGGGAAGCCTTGGAAGATGAGATTGCTAAATTGAGGGATAAGTTATCTTACATGGAGAAGAGCTATCTGATAAAGTGTGAAGAAGCTGCCAGTGCGATTGAGTCTAAAGAGAAGCAAATCACCTCTCTCGTGAATGAGATTTCTGTTCTAAGGACAGATGTTTCTCAGAGATTGTAAGCATCTGTTTACCCTAAACTAGGCAAGAAATACTTCTCTATTGTACTTCTAGAGTTGGTTGACATTTCTGTTGTTGCTTTGTTCCTCTATAACAGACCACAGGTAGAAAAATTAGAAATGGAATTGGCTTCCTCAAAGAGTGCACTAGATGAGCAGTACAAGCGTTGGCGATCCGCCGAAGAAAATTATGAACGGCAGGTACTTTTCTTTACTTATATCCATGTGAACCATTTTTCGTAGGCACCATATTTCATGGCTGGAGAATGAGGGAAGGCCCCCATTGTTCATCCGTGGTAGAATTTTTTTACTGATCATAGATTCTTACTGCTTATGGTTTTATATGATCATTTGGTACTTAAGTTTAAGCAATTTAACCGAATTACTCATTTATGTTGCTAATCATTTATAACCAGCTACCTTGATAATAATGACTGATGCACACCCAAATTAGAATAATGCATTTGGAACTATAGTCATGTACTAGGTGCCACTAAACCGACCTGTGGGTTGCCATGATTTTGAAATAAATGACATGTCTTAGATCTACTAACCTAGTAATTCTTTACAGTGTTCAGAAAAAAGGTAATTCTTTACTAACTCCCATTTATCTAGCTATGGAACTTTAAGTCTTCAATCCACAAATTCCATATATAGACCCTCTTTGTTACATACACATGGTTACATGAATACAAAGAATTTCCCAAAGAAGGTCCTCCAAGGTGGAGGTAACACAAGTGTGCAACCTATCACCAGCCTCCACCACCACCAATTCCGATTTTGAAGTAGTAAAGATTATTGAATATGCATGATTGATTCATGATTCTTCCATCTGCTTTGTCACTACTGTTCTGTTTTGTGTTTATCTTTTTTGAGGGTTAAATATTTAAGACCACTTATCTTGTGTTCAAGCATGGGTTATACATTTTTCTTATTATTCACAATCTGAATCAATCTGCAGAGGGATTGGGCTGAGCTTAAGGAGCTTCAGGAGCAGGGAGACCTTGTCCGTGTTCTGGACCTTGATCAGAAAAATATGTTTGACAGCTGTATGAAGCAGGTGGAGGATATGAGAAAGGGGCTGCAGAGCTCGTTGAAAGCTGCTTCTGATGCTGAATCAAGGGCTGCCATTGCAGAGGTTTGTTGAAATCTTTTTATTGTTGCTAGACTACCTCTTGTCCTAGTTTCTTTATTTTCACGTCTCAAGTTGTTGCTTGATATCATTCATTGCTGTTCATGTTTAGGCGCCACTAATCGGACCTGTGGGTTGCCATGATTTTGAAATAAATGACAAGTCTTAGATCCGCTAACCTTGTAATTCTTTACTATGTTCTGGAAAAAAAGTAATTCTTTACTAACTCCCATTTATCTAGCTATGGAACTTAACTATTTTTACTGTGTTCATGTGATGTCCCTCATCCTTAACTATTTGTACTTATATTTTACTTATCTTTCAGATTGATGATGAATATACTCATGGTGAACTTGAAGAGATCCTGTCACAATGGGTTGATAACCCTAATTGCGAACTTCCCAGTGACATCCAGAAAATCAACATATATGATGAAGATATTGAAGAACTAAAGAAGTATGCCAAAAATGGCATAGCTTACTTTGTCCTGAAATTGACACCAGCAAAAGGTAGAGGTGGTGGATTTACTCGGAAAATGAAGAATGGCAGCGGAAGTTGGGTCAGAGCCAATAAAATCAATGGAAACAAGTGTACAATAAGGATATATAAGTTTAATGAAAACAGTACTTATCATAGAGAACGGAGAATGATGGAATTCACTTTGAACAATGGCCCTCAGGTAATGAATAGGCCAGCATCCCTATTCTTCCCTATGCTCATCCTATAGCTGTTGCTACTCTAACATTTAATTTTGATTATTATTTTATTTACGCAGGATATGGTTTTATGTAGTGTAGAATGGGATTGTAAGACAAGCAAAATAAAGAATGATGCAACAAAAGTAAGGATAACACGAAGATGCCAGGTAATTCTTTTTGTTAAACTACTCAAATTGACTTCTTGTTCTGGTAGCAAAATTTAGATTCAAGGCTTGTAGTTTATGAATTTCTGTTATGATGTCCCTCATCAGCTAACACTATGGATATGTAGGAAGTAGAAACATCTCAAACAGAAGAAGTTGAGTGTTTCAAGCAGAAGCTCCTAGAAGCTGAAAAGAAAATTCAGTTCTTCGAGCGGAAACTTGAGGAAGCTGACAGGACATGTTTGGAGCAAAGCAATCTGGAGCAAAAGCTGGAGGAAGCTGAGAAGGCATGCTTGGAGCTGAGGAGACATGTGACTTACATAGAAGATGAGAAGAAGTCTCTGAAGCAGAACGTAATAGAAATTGAGAGATTGTTATTGGAATCTGAGGATTTAAGGAAGGATCTTCATAATCAAATGATGGTAATTACTAAAATTTGAACATTCTACTCTTGAAAAATTATTTAGCAAGAAAATAAGAATGTATCTAACTATTTCATTTTATACTTGCAGGCATTGAAGGGTAACATGAGAGTGTTCTGTAGGGTTCGCCCTTTGGCTGCAAAGGACAACCCAAATGATCAAAAGCTAATTATTTTTCCAGAATCACTGGAATACTCTGGACGTGGGCTCCAGGTGGTGCACAATGGTAAGTATACGTTCCAATCTTCCAGAATTTTCCAGAATCATTAGAATATGTTATAACCTGCATTAGCGCTTCACATCTCTTCAATGGCATAGTTGATCCATGCCGTAGAAGAGCCATTGCAGCAGTCCTTAGCTGCAATGGGGAGACACCTGTTCCATTCAATTTATCTTCAGATACTGATGTGTGGGTAATCAAATTTATATCACCCGAGTTCACTATCTTTTGCACAAAAAGGGGTATTCCAAATTCTTCTGCTACTCGCCTCTTGTATTTCTCAGCTGCTCAATGAGCAATTTCGTGACAGTCTACACAGAGAAGTACAATATCATGTGAACGATGGCTCTTCAGATGCTCTGGAAAATGCATCCTGTAGCATGATGCTATTATTCTATATCTAATATAGTGGCTCTTTTCTCCACATCCAACACAAATATTTTTCTTGCTCTGAATGTAAAACTCATTAACTTCATCCTCTGGACGACCTTTAGGTTCAAATAGAATCATGATTGCTGGAGGACTATCTTCAATTAATTTTGCCAAATTACGTTGAACATACCTGGGATAGAAGAGCCCATCATTTAGACAAAATAGCTCTTCATTGATGCCATATACATGTATAGATAGTTAATGAGCGTATATTTAAGATACAAACCATTCCAGTTTTTCGCGGTCGCAATAGCAAAGTAGTCTTTGATTGTGGCTTGTGTGTGATATGGTTTCATTATTTTTTTTCTTTATGTAGGTCACGTTGTTTCTCACACATATGATAGGGTGTTTAAGGATACATGTTCGCAGGAAGTAATTTTTAATGAAATATCAGAGCTTGTGCGAAGTGCATTAGATGGCTATAAGGTATTATTTATGCATTATAGTTATCTCGGATATCTTTCAGTATGCTTTCCTTTGCATTTATGTCATGTAAAACTTAACTTAGTTTGGATACTCCATATTTGTTTGTGATATAGGTCACCATATTTTCTTATGGTCAAACTGGTTCTGGTAAAACTTATACAATGATAGGAAAGCCGGATGATAAGGGCATGATACCCCGTGCTTTAACAGAGATCTTTAACAAAATCGGGGCATCTATCCAGTGGAACTTCGATGTCGAGGTTAGTAGCAATATAATTTCTTATTGATTTGTTCTGGTTCTTGGAAAGTATTCCCCCGTTCCTAAATATATGTGACATTTAGGACATGCTATTTAGTTCATTTTTGAACTAGTTAGCTTGTCCTACACATCATATACTTAATAGCGGAGGTAGCAGTAATTTCTGTTGTTACTAATACTTTTTTAATGTTTTATTCTTTTACAGGCTTCTATGTTTGAGATATACAATGAAAAGATTTATGATTTGTTAGACACAAGCATGAAGAAAAACTGTGATGTTCGTACTGATGAACACGGACGAGTGATGGTTTCTGGTCTTGTCCAACAACCAGTCCGCGATGAAGATGATGCGGCTTATCTATTCAAGGAGGCCTTGAAACATAGGTGAGTCAGACCTTGTTCCTTGCTCAACATTCATGTGTTGATTGTCGTTTCCTTGCTGAATCTTTATTTAAATGTGATTTGTGTAACAGGTCTGTTGGCAAGACCCAAATGAATGAAAATTCATCTAGAAGTCACTTCGTATTCAAGTTGATCATTTCTGGGTACAATAAGGTAGGTCAAGCTTCTCGATCCACAAACGTTTTGCATATTACATAAAGATTGTTTTTAACTCCTCCACAAGTCATAACTCTTTACAAGGGTTTAGTAGTATACCTCCCTGTTGCATATTACATAAAGTATTTGCATCGTCCTCTAGTGTTAGAGTAAACATAGTACGCCACAATTGTACCGTCTAGCAACCATTTCTCGCCTCCTCTTTTTTGCTAGCTTACATCTTTTCAGCTCGCTCACAAAACAAAAGAGAAAGGAGACCAGTCTGTTGCTTCGAGTTTACTCGTAGTTTTTTTTGTAGCAATCAAACCACAAGATTGAAGGTGTGCTGCAGATGATCGACTTAGCTGGCAGCGAATCAGTGAGCAAGACTACTGACGTGTTGGACGCAACAAGGAATGAAACTGGTGTAAGTGACTTTATTTATTGTGTAAAATATGATTACTACTATTTATAATTAATCATGTTTAATTTAATGTTTCAGAACATAAATAAAAGTTTACTTGCCCTAGGGCAAGTTTTTGAAGCAATTCCGAAAGGGGAGTTTTTGCCATTTAGGGGTTCCAAGCTGACCCACTTTTTGCAGGTTAGTTAGTTATTTATTTTTGTTTGAAAAGTAGGTTATAAAGTTTTTTGCTCTGTTGCTTGTCAAACTAAGTTTTTATCTTTTTTTTTTCTTTGCAGAACTCTTTTGAGGGCCATTCAAAAGTGCTGTTGTTTGTAAACATCTCTCAAGATCCTATGTTTGTCCATGCCACATTAGGGTCACTAAAATTTGCTGATAAGGTTCGCAAGTGCATGGTCAACAGTCGAGTGCGCGCCGTGCAGGTAACACATTTCTGGATATTTGTGCAAGTTATGAATATTATCTATATTAGAGAAGGGAAGAATAACCAGATTGCTACCATTCCATTTAGTGTAGGGTTACAAGTAAACATAGTATGGGCCAACATAGGCCACAAAGGGAGAAACATAAATCTGTACATATTAACAATCTATATATGGCTTTTTGAAATCTTGTAATTTGTTTATTCAGGAAAAGAGCATGTTGCATGAAGACAATGAAGGACACAGTGTTTTACCATCCACACACAAAATGTATGTTGTAAATTTATTTTGGTGACAGACTAAAATTGAAACGAAATCTTGTTTTATCATGTTTCATTAAATTATTACTGGAAATGCAGATCGAAGAGTCTTTTCAAACAAAAAGCAACAGAACCAAAAGGTCAAGGTTAGTATTCACAAACTGATTGTTTATGTGTAACCTTTTGTTACATAATACTGACCATTTTGAAACATTTTATAAATAACAAACCCATGTGACAGGTGCTGGAAAGTTTGGAACTTCAGTAAAGCACCCAAAGCACCCAATCAGCCGGTTCCCGTAAGTTTTAATCATTAATAATCGTCTATCGTAGTTCTTCGTGGAAATACATCTACTTTTGCATAAGACAATTTGCACTATATTTGCGCATTTGCATATTTGAAGTACCTACATTTGCCAAAAAAAGAAAGATGTCAGACCATAAAACCATAAAGCAAGGTCGGAAATGGACATGCAAGTTTGATACTGAACTTCAAGAAATGAAGTAGCAAATGGTATGGTATTTGAACAATAGAAGCTCTTGTTGCAACCTTCTTCCTAAGCTTCTTCAAAGCATCACTCACCTTTACACCTACTGTCCAGGCCAGAACTTATATCGCAAAATCATTATACTGAAATCAGTTTTCGCCCAAAACTTCTAGGAGGGTACAACTTAACATCCACATCTCTAATATACGAATCTTGGTCAGGACCTTGGGCCGTCCTCGAGCTCTCATTGAGCCACGTTGCGTAGTTTTTTTCACCATCCAATGCAAAGCAGGTTACCATCTAACCGTCGGTCTCGGGCCTCTGGCGCTAGGGATCGCAACCCTTCGTGTGAGTTCGACGTTCCTCTCGTCGGCTCTTTCTCCCCGTAGCCGCTGCATCCCTTGCGAGCTCCGGCCAGTCCGACACCCCTCCTCCATGTAGGGCCCTGGCTCCTCATCCCTGTCCTCGCATCGCTCTTCGTTCGCAGCAATCCCATTAGCGTCCATGACCATTGCAACAAGAATTGAGGAGCTAGGAGCAGACCACCGGGTTGCTGTTGTAGGAGAAGAAAGAAGCCGTGGTGACTGGCAAGCGCTTAGGCCCCCTCCCACCAGCTGCATCCTGCACTGCACATGTCTGCAGCCAGCTCGTACGCACCCAAAACCAGCAAGTGCCGCTGCTACCTCTCGCCAAGCAGTCATGACGTCGGGCATCGGCTGCTGGCATCCAATTACAGCTCAGGTCATCCGTCCGTTCCGGTCGTTCATCCGCACCCTCTGCATTATTAAGGGCCATCCTCAACGCCTCCTCTTCCTATAACAGCAGCACTTGTTTCTTTTATTTTTAGCTTTTTATTCCAATGAGATCTGCACTTGTTTCTCAGTACGTGTTACTATTTTGTTGATCTTCCTTAATTAGCAACCAACAAAATACAAATTTTGTTCTCTTTGCAGATCTAACTTGACATCTATGGCAAGCTAAAACATCAGCAACCAATTTTAATAAAAGATAAATCCATGAGCCAGTTGGCTCCAATTTGCCGCGCTTGGGTTTCTAGTAGTGACCTATTCTACTGTAACTAGAAGCTATAATTTTGCAAAAAAATATTTGGAGGGAAGCGGCAGGGAGGAGTGGTTGCGGGCGGTAGCAGCACATCTGGAGGGAGGGAGGGAGGGGAGGGGAGGCTGTATGGTCTGGCATGTGGGCTGGGCTACGCCCCCCTTATTCTATCTCCTTTTTCTTTTCCTTCCTCCACCTGCTGTTTTGCAGTTATTAGTTTGGTTATGTCCTTTCGACAAGGCATGCTTTTGGAGCTTTGATCACATTATGCAACTTATGTTGGTTAAATTATAATGGTACTCATGTGATCTGGTTCTTTAGTTTCCACATTATCTATTGGAATAGGCAAAGTAACCTTTTCTTTTCTGTGCCACAGTACCTGAAGGAGCAGCGGCTTCCTCCTCAGACATTTATTCCCTTGCAATCAGTTCGCGTGAAGCCAATAATTGAGAAGCTACGAACCCTTGGTGGATCTGCGCAGTTGGTTTTTGATGTCATTCAATATCCTTTTGTCTTCTTGCCCCACACAAATTATTTTATTTATTTAATTCTGCAGATGATTTCTTTCGATTGGTCAAATCTTGTTTAATTTTGATATGTACATACATTTATGTGCAATAGATTACATGCTGCAGTCTTAAAGCTACGCATCTTATTTTTTCTTTTGTTTAGTAGATTATATTTAATATCATCAAGAAATTCATATACACATGCTCATGCTCAATGGTGCATGTCCGACAGTAGGTACACAGTTGTGTTTCCATGCAACCCTTCAAACATTAACTTGTTCCCCTACCACTACCACTGCCTAAAATAGTAATGCTGTTGTGAATCAATCTCTCAGCATTGCAAGCATAAGCCCAATTATTGAAAAAGCGCTACTGTTTTTAGCCCCTGACTTGGTCATTTCCATTAGATGTGCTATCCATCTTTTGGCCATCTATACTCCCTACCCCCCACCTCCAACCCCTCTTTGTAGATAAAGGTCCTCTGCTGTTTCCATAAGAAGAAGTAGATGCATCTGTCACCAGAGACATATGTGTTTCTGTGCAATCCTTCAAGCATGTACATTATTCCCTACTATTGCATGAAATGTATTATCATACTGTTGTGAATCAATCTCTTGGCATGATAAGTCTGATAGAGCTGTTGCCACATTTTACTTCCCACCTGGTCACTTCCATCAAATGCTCTCTCTGTCTTTTGCCTCCTAGATAAACATCCGTTTTTTTTGTGTGTGAAAGGACATGATTGCAGCCATTCACTAAGTCTTGCCTGCTTTTTAATTTCGCCGTGCATGCTTGCCTGCTTTTGAATTTCGCCGTGCATGCTTGCCTGCTCACGTTGCCATTTTTGCAATAATAGTTCGTGGAGAAAAGTTAATTGCTCTTTAAACTGTACTATTTTTTTTGTCATGCTATATTTTGTGTCTTAACATTGTACGTTTGACCGAGCTTTGGAGAAAGCAGTTCTGTATGCTGTTGGAAATACACTTGTCTGTGATAAACTTGACGAAGCCAAAACCTTAAGTTGGAGTGGTGAAAGGTATAAAGGTAAGGGTATCTTCTGCTTATTAAGAAGCGTCATTTTTTTCTTGTTTCATTGTTTGGCTATTTTTATGCTTATTTGTGCTATCTTGTGTTGCATTTAGTTGTTACCGTTGATGGGATTCTGCTGACTAAATCTGGCACTATGACTGGTGGAATAAGTGGGGTAATGGAAGCAAGATCAAACAAATGGGATGATAGCAGAATAGAATGTCTGTATTGCCCTATCATCTTATTACATATAGATAAACTGATGTGTGCTATTTGCTAATGTCTTACTGGCTCTTCATGCAATTTGTGTTGCAGCTTTGAAGAAGAAAAAAAATCAGCTGGAATCTGAAATGTCAGAGCTTGGGTCTCCCAGGGAGTTGCAGAGAAAGGAGCTTGCCATATCTGAGAAAATAACTGGACTTGAGAAAAAGTTGCAGTACTTGAATGTTGAACATGTAGGTTGATGTTTTGACTAATAGACCAAATAATGATTGATGTTATTTTTCTGTCATCTAAGTGGATAACCGTAAAGAAAGTAACCTATTGTGGAGGCTATTTCATAGAGGGGGCAGGCTGGTCATTGTTTATTTAACTTTCTCTCATTTTTCCTTTTCTTTTTGTTCATGCAACTCTTTTGTCTTGACAAATGTGGTCACTTGGCTCTTCGATATTGTTCCCTTTCAAAAGAAAAATACTTTTCGTAGTTTTAGGCTTTTAGCTTGAGTTTCCTTGGAAACATGACTTACCAAATTGATTGTACTGCCCGTCTCCCTGTTAACTGATATTCCGACCCAGTACTTCTAGCTTAAAATAAGGATTCTATGCAAATGCTATTACCCTGTATGAGCTGAAAGCTCTTTAACTATCATCTCCCATCCCTGTTGTAATGGGGGTTTGCTTCTTTTTCTTAATTAATTATTAGACTCTTTGTATTTTGTTAAAAGCGAATCATTTGTGCAGAGTAACCTCACAGCGAAGCTACTCAAAGTGGCATCGGAGAGGAATAATATTGAGGAAGAGATTAATCGTCTGGAGCCTGAAAAGGAGGAGGTAATATTTTCTTGAAGATGAAACCTGCTGTTTTCATCAGGTCTGAAATGTTACTTTCGCATTTGTCACTCATTTTGTTTCTTTAGCTCGAGATCCGTCTTGCTAAGAAAGAAGCAGAAGTAACCAAGCTTGAGAAAAAAACAATGAGATTGTGGACAAGGTGTACAGAGATTTTAGCATTTCAGTTGGTGTGAAGAATATCCGCGAGTATGAAGAAAGGCAACTAAAAGATGCTCAAGCACTGCAGGAGAGGAAGCTGACCCTAAACACCCAAATGTCAAAATTGAAATATCAGTATGTGAAAGTGACACAATTACCGTCAACTAAATTTTGCTTTTACTGCACATACAGTTTTGAGTATAAACAACATCTTGTTCTGCAGGCTTGAATATGAACAAAAGCGAGATATGCAAGCACCAATTGTGAAGTTAAGGGAGACATATGAGTCTCTAGAGAAAGAGCTTAAGGGCTTACAGGAGAGAGAGTCTGGTGCTAAGGTTGAAGCTGAAGAAATTTTGACTCAGATGGATGAACTGAAAGCTGAGGCTGAAGGTGCACACTTGAAGCATCTTTCCTATTTTCTTGATAGTTCTTGGTGATCAAAAGTAGCTATAGTTGGTAACCCATGTTTCTTGCATATATGCCACATCATGGTTTAACTTTTAAACTTAACTATTTTGATGCAATAGTTGTTGCAACTCAAAGGAACTAAGAATATTTTCCTTATGAATGAGCACAAAATATTTGAGTCCATCAACTGCTACTTCAATTGTGTTCATTGTGATACTGCTCTGCTTTTAGGACTAAGATGCAGGCCTTTACACTCATACTTCTGTTTGTACCCTACACAGACTGGAAATCCAAGTCAGATGAATGTGAGAAGGTTATTGATGAACTAAAGGAGCAGAATGGTAGTATTGCATCTACATTGGCAAAGCTGGATCGCCGAGTGAAGTCAAAGGTAGGCTTTTCTAACAGTTGCCCTCTTTTGTCAAGATTTCATTTATGCACTTTTTGCAGAGTCAAGTGAAGTCAAAGATAGGCTTTTCTAACAGCTGTGTCCTCTTTCGTCAAGATTTCTTTTATGCACTTTTAGCAGTCATGGCTGAAGTCTCTTAAAACATTGTTTGCTCCATTTGTTTGCTTGAACTATTGATGGTAATGCTATTATGTGTAAAAGTTTAACAAATCTGTTTAAGGCTGATATTATCGTGAAACCATCCGTGGACTTGTAGGAGGGGCAACTCCTGCAACTCATGTCACGCCAACGGGATATTCATGAGAAGTGTGAACTGGAGCAGTTGAAGCTTCCTACAGTGAATGATCCAATGGATACCGGGCCATCCTCCCAAGAACCGGTCCTTGATTACAGCCAGCTCAGCGAAATCTATCTGCAGGATATGCGGCCGTCTGAACGTGACAAACATGAGGCAGTGTTCAAACAAAAAACAGGTGCGCTTTTAGCTGAAATCGAGCGCACTGCTCCCAATCTAAAAGCACTGGATCAATATGATGCACTCCAAAGAAAGGAAAAGGAGATTACAGAAAAGTTTGAGGCAACTAGGAAAGAAGAGCGAGAGATATCTGATAAATATAACTCCATCAAGCAAAGGAGGTATTTGCCCAAGCATTTTTCTGATCACCATACGAAGTAGTTTTCTTTTGAGGGAAATACGGTAGGGGAATCCCCTACTGTGGTATTATATTTCATATAAGTAAAAAAAAAGAGGTACAATAGTGTCCTGGAGCACTAAACCACAAAAGTGACCTTATGAAGTTCTTGACATTGAATTCATAAGTTATTTTCTAGGATGCTCTATCTTTTGTAGGAATTAGCAAGATTTCCTCCATTGTCTGGTTCTTTGGAGGACCCATGCTATTTTTTTATTTATCTGAAGTTCTTTTTGTTTTTGAGATTATTGTCTGGTTATGTTAAGAAACAGTTTTGGTGAATTTGATAGCTAGAAGAAAGCTCTAAGTAGTTCTTAAAGTGATTTCCTTCTGTCTATTTCCTAAGTTATCTGTACTGATGTGAGATTTTGCCAATATTCTTGCATTGCGCTCTTTCTTTTTTAAATTAGTGGAACATGAATGCATGATTGGTTTCAGCTGAATCTAACTTCAGAATTTGGTTGGTCGGATTTTTTGTGAGTTTAGGTATATTTAGGTCTTTGAGTAAATACCACAAAACTACACTGTTTTAGTAAAACTCTTCACAAAACTACACTTCGAAGCAACAATATCATAGAACAGCACTCCTATTTGCATAAAGTTTCATGATACTGGGCTACTGGCTTTTAAGCATTGGTATTATGGCCAGTCTCATGAAGGTGAAATGACGGTAGTGTTTAAAACTGACAGTTTTAAGTGTGCTCTTTTCAGTTTTAAACACTTGGACCTGGCATGGAAATGAAAAAACAAAGAAAATCAAATGATAATAAGGGGGAGTAAAAATTATATATTAACTTTTTATGGCAGAAATGTTAGCTGTTCCCAAACAGCTTTTTTTTTTTTGAATTTTGCCCTATATGATACTGTGGATTCAGGTTCTTGGAGGCTTGTATCTTACTCATTGTTATTTCTACTGGTGCTTAGGTATGAACTGTTCATGGAGGCCTTTGATCACATATCTAAAGGCATAGACAAAATCTATAAGCAGTTGACAAAAAGTCATACGCATCCACTTGGAGGAACAGCATATTTGAACCTAGAAAATGAAGACGAACCATTTCTACATGGAATCAAGTACACAGCAATGCCACCTACCAAACGGTTTAGAGATATGGAACAGTTATCCGGTGGGGAGAAGACTGTCGCAGCACTGGCTTTGCTTTTTGCTATTCACAGGTAAACTATTTCTAGTAATTTTCTTTCATCATGGCTTAGGGACTGCAAATGTCAGGTTGCTCGTTATTAATAGTTTTATCAGCAAAGTGTCACAAATTCATCTGCAGACAATCCGATCACTTCAAGTTAAGCATCCACCTGTTTTCTTCAGGTTCCAGTTTGTTTCTAATATTGAAAATGTTTACTTACTGTTTCCCATGTCCTGTGCTTCTTGAGAACCTCTTGGAGTGCCAAGGCCAATAAATTAGTGCAATATATGAGAATCAGTATTTACTGGCCTTTCCTTAATGTTTGGTGTGGGAAAGCACGGCACTGTTATATATAGATATAAAGAAAATCTACTCTGGATGCTGTGCTGTATGTGGTTACCTCTGGCTGCACATCAGGTGTCATAAAGTTTTGTGGCAATTTTCAGTTTCAGGCCATCACCCTTCTTCATATTGGATGAAGTAGATGCTGCTCTGGACAATTTAAATGTTGCCAAGGTTGCTGGGTTTATCAGATCAAAGTCATGTGAGCGTGTTGCTGATGAACAAGGTAGGAATGGAGAATGTGGATTCCAGAGTATAGTCATATCGCTGAAGGATAGTTTCTATGACAAAGCTGAAGCACTGGTCGGCGTTTATAGGGACTCAGAACGAAGGTAAACGGGACATAATTAATCTTTTCTGTGGGCATTACTTAACTCTTTCTGGCATTACCTAACTCTTGAGATTCGTTTTGCAGTTGCTCGAGAACTCTCACCTTCGATCTGACTAAGTACAGGGAAGCGTGAAGCAACATGTAATTGCCTATCTGCTTGCTAGCTGTCCAGAATAACGCTGTAACTTGTGTACATAAGTGATTAGTCATCTCATGTAGTGTTTTTTTTTTTCCTTTTAAAACCTCGTCGCGTGTAGTTAGACTCAAACATGAAGGTTGCTGTATGGGCTGATGTCTTTGTGAATTGTGATGCTGTCCATAAGCTATTTGCTGGGAAAGAAACATTTACAGGTCATGGTTGAGGGAATGGCCACCAAATATGGTGATAGTAGATTGGGGCAAACAAACATAACCGCTAGGTTTTGCTGGAGGCCAAATAACATCTGAATTGTAAATTTTCATAGCAAACATGAGATATCTATGAGTGCCGTTAGCTGTTAAATATTCGTATGTGATTAGAGAATTCCGGGTCCAATTTTTAGCTGTTTGTATATTCATTCATTCTGCTCGCTTTTAGCTGGCTCCTGCAGCAGAAGCATGCGCGCAACCGGCTAGCTGTAGGGATGCAAGCGGCGCGGGCCACTCCGCCAGCCTGCTGGGCCAACTTGTGCCGCCAGCTCCTACTAACCTGCAAACAAGCCCACATAACTCAACCAGGCCCATGCATATGTTTCTAGTTTAGAAAGCCAGAAATAACATAAACATTTCTAGCTTTAGGGGAAACATTCCACGGTGTTCTTTTCCATTGGAAAGTCGAGTAGTATGTTGAGTCATCATTGTTCTATCTAATTACAAACAACCTACCCTGTTTGGATACACCCTCATAAAGTTTAGGAGCTAGAAATTGGTAGTCCTAAAATTTAGAAGTCGGGTGTTTGGATGGAATCATAATTTTTAGGATGTTAAGAGGGAAAATGACTTTTGTACCTTTAATTAAGGAGTAACTGCCGCTCTCTTTCTAGCGCCAGGGGATGAAGTTTTGGCGCGAGCGAGCGCTGCCTCTGGCGCGCAAGTGCTCCCTCTGGCGCACAGGTGCTGCCTGCCGGGTTTTTTTTTTCCGTCCCTTTGCTGCCACCTTTGTCAACAAAATTCTAGTAGAATGTCCAAAAAATAGTAAGCACAGTCCATCGTCATTATCATTACAACTCAAAAATACAAAACCTCTACAATCTATTGAACAAACCATTAGCTATACTATCACGGAATTCGCTCATATTTTGATCTCCGTCTGACTCTTCGGTATTTCCCTCATATCCTTCAATGCTTGATTCTTCGGTCAAAGGAACAAAATTTTCAACACGATCACACATATCAAAGGCCCTATCCGCATTATCGTATATGTTGCGAATTCTGCTTTACTGTGTTGCAGAAATGTTGGCTTTTATTTTCTTATTTGCAACATTCATGGATAATTGATGAAACATCATTAACTTACTGTTGCAACATATACTATAAATCTTTTTTTTCTTGCCTTCTTCCCTGTTTTTATATCTTCAATTAGTGTCTTATGTTGCTGTACTATAATTTTAACTTCCTGATGATGCTGTCCAGCTCCAGCTCCTTGATCACCAACGGGGTAACACGCCATGGACACGGACACTTGGACTCAGGTTGCAGATCGGCCATCGCGATTTCAGGTGTTGGAGCCGTACTCGCTCGTGCTTACTGTATAATGATTTGCCACAGAGGTTATCTTATTTCTTCCTAGTTTTGCCGAGGTATCTGATACCGGTGAACGTTGGAGCAGGACTCTACCAAGTCATCGCAACTCGATCGCTGTTTTCAAAGACGTGTATATAGATACACGTAGAATAGAATCGTCGGCAAAACCAACAAGGATATGGCAAACAACGGATGTACATCTCAAAAGCAAGTTGCGGACTGCAAGCGTTTGCTAGACAAGCTTGCTATGCTATACAGGAGTAAGTTTCAGAATTCAGATCAGAACCAAAAAAAAAAAAGCATGCATTGTTATAGACCAGCGCGGTGGAATCCTCCCAATTCATTGAGCTCAACCCTTCGGTCACAAGGACAGAATCAGATGGATACAAAAGCTGCAATGACTATGAAGATGCCACTGGTACATGTAACGGAGCGTCCACGTGACCACCTCTGGATTTGACAAACTGCGTGAAATGATTTTGATCAAATTAGACAAGAGACAGCCGGGATCTTTCTGAAGGCATCAAATTAGCAATATTGTTCCTATTCTTCTCCACCCTTTGATCATAGTAATTGGAATAAGACTTACAGAACATAGCTAGATATCTGTACTTAGTGAATCCTAGCAGAGATTCAACAGGTCCAGAGATTAAAACTACAAAGTTATTAAGAAAATGCAGGGCAATAGCTTTTTTTAAAAAAAAATTCCAAATATGAACCTTTCACACCCAATTTGATGTTACCCTTGCTAGGTTCTTTCATGATATTACCCTTTCTAGGGATTTGAACAAATTTAAAAAATTCTTGAAAGAGCATAGTTTCAGCTATATTCTCCATTTTATTAGACCAACAATGAAAAAGGACACAACAGCCAGAACTGCATCAAAGCAGCACCAACCATATCTTTCATTGGCAACATAATTTACAGTTTGGTTATATACCTTTTCGCTGTTGTATACTGCCATGCCCAGGGAAACATAATGGTCATGTAGTGGTTGAACCAAATTGCCGAGGTACGCTCTTTCCCTCCAACCTCACAAAAACTCCCCATAAGTAGCACTCACCATCTATCCCTGTTACCATGATAGAAATTAGAGTATCACCGAACATACGTAGTACATTTGATATCTTTTCATGACACTGAAATGTATTCGTTTCCAGGTTTGCAAAGCAAATAAGTTGGACAAGAACCATCATATATAGTGAGAAAGCAATACAGGTGGTTGCTTTTCTTGTATGGAAGGGAACAGAGAATAGAATCACTTACATTGAGAGTCATGCGGGAGAACTTCTGACGAATATATCAACAACTTTATGCCATTAATACGTGCCCTTAGAACATATTTATTGGATTCTTCGAAAAGATAAGAGTGCTTCTTTTTACGCCTAAAAACAAAGGAACGAGCAGAATAAAATTGAATGTATGAAAGCATGGTTACTGACTTAATATGTTTTAGCACATATCTTGAAAGAGCATAGTTGTAGTTATACTTGTAGTAAAATATGCATGAAGGAATGTTGGTACGGTAACCAATAGAAACCTACCCATCAGGTTCATTAGGAAAGAAGAACAAACCGATGTCTTCATAAACTGGACGACAAGCCTCAAAAGACTTTGGCCAGTCATTCATTCGAGGTAATAACTCCAACTCTAGATTACTGGGTATCATCTTCACAATATCATAAACTTTGGATGACACTTTTGATGGAAACTGAGCTTTGAATCTACCAAGGTTAAGATTTATGCCAACATCAGAGACATGAAAACATCCCCTAAAGAGCAAAAGAGAGTTAAAGAGCATCAGTCCAGCAATGCAACATTGTTAGAATTTCTTACAAGTTAAAAATACAGCATCAGAAATACAGATAACAGCAACTACATCCATATCATTAAGAAACCATGTCTAGTTAACTAATTACTGCAGTTAGAAAAAATCCATAATAAAGGTAAATATTGTTGCAATGAAGTTATTGCAAACTATCAGGGTGTACAACTCACATCCAACAAATTGCAGGTGGTGGGCGTTTTGTATACTCCATACTTGGATTGATGGAGAGTATCACACCTCTATTCTGGTTCAGAGATTCCACTTCAGATTTGCTTCCAGTATCACTGACTACTAGTACATTGAAAAATGAGCACAATAATGATCATTTGATTAGTGCACTTAAATCCTCAGATTGCATTAGAACTTAAATTTAAATATAGCGCAGAAATACATATATATCAAAACTAAGCCCTTTTCAAATGTCATGATACTAGAGGATGGGAACTGAGCTATTCCTGAACCGCAATATTAAAACAACAGGATAAAATATGCTTCCATAGTTACATATCTGAAGCAGATAATGTCACATGCGGAGGAGACGCAGGATGAACTTGACTTTGCCGCATAACAAAATCTGGCCTTCCCTCAATCTTTGCTGGATCACGACTCGCAGCAGCACATTGTTTCAGGGTTTGGAATTGCATGTCACTCCTACTGGGGGATATTGACTTCATACTGGATGGCTGCTTCACACTTGGAGGAGATGCAGGATGAATCTTCCTTTGGCACTTAGCAAAATATGACCTATCCTCAATTTTTGTTTGATCATGACTTGCAGCAGCACATCGTTTCAGGGCTTGCACTTGTGTGTCACTCCTGCTGGGGGATACACACTTCAAATTGGACGAGTGTTTTGTATTTGGAGGTGATGACGGATGACCCTTACTTGGGCACACAGCAAATCTTGACCTAACATATGGTGGCCTCCCTCTATTCAATAATGCCACTTCTTCGGAAGAAATGAATTTCACCTTTGCATTTCCAAATTTATTTGAAGATCTGGGATTAATTTGATGTGCCACATTGTTGTGACTGAGGTGCATGTTCGCAGTTTCCCTTTCCTTCATCTTATCACAACCATGCCATGGCATAGCTTATTTCGTCCTATAATTGACAGGTAGAGGTGGTGGGTTTAATCGTAAAATGAACAAAGGCGGCGGAAGTTGGGTCGGAGCCGACAAAATTTATGGCAACAAGTGTACAATAAAGATATTTAAGCATAATGGAAACACTACTTATCATGATGGAATACAGTATAAGGCTCTTAAGCCTAAATAATACTTTTACATTTTTTTGGTTAACTAAAGTTTATCCTAACTAATGTTTTTACAGTTTTTTAGGTTTAACTAAAGTTTAGCCCACCGATTAACCCTTTTGTTTGGTTGAGTTAGTGCTAAACTTTAGCCTTTCAATGCAAATATAGTCATAAGCCCAAAGGCTTTTGGTAGGTCATGTCTCTCAGCTGATTGTCTGATCTTTATTAATTACACTATGTTATGCATGTATATGCTAATAATTATCTTACACACTGTTGAGAAATCTGCTAGGAGGGAAGGGAGCACCTCTATTTATAGGTGTTCATGATCATTGTGGTATTTTCACGTAGCAATTTCCACACTCTTCAATACAAAATATCCTAACTCTAGAACCCTCCTCATTCTTATCTAGTTTCTTATATTTCTAGCATGCTAAAATATCTAGTTCTAGAGTATTCACTATTTCACCATGAAACATGATAATTATGGCTCACACATTCTCTCCAATTTTCTAGAACCTTCTTACCTTCCCATGATCTTATCCTTATACATGGGAAAGTTAGTCTCTTGAGATCTCCACAATCTTCTAGAATGTTCCAAGTATGCATGAGGGACACTTCCAAAATACTTAAGAGATAAAAAATACATATTTCCAATATTATTACACCAATTCCTCAATTACATAATTTTGTATATTACTCCAATATCCCAAGTCTCACGTATTGATGGATCCTTTCTTAGTTGCCTATTTGTTGCAATTTGCAAAAGCAAAACCTTTAAATGCAGACCGTAACATTGCAATTTAAATGAATGAATCAGAATTGGTGACCAAAGAAATTGAAACACTACATTATTACTTCAAACAAATTGATTTGCACCCAAAACATTTGTGAGGAAATTAGTTGCGTACCATTGAAATTTGGAGCAAAACAAGATTCCGGAAGGATGCTGTAGCGGAGAGAAAAAGAAAAGGAAGCTTACGAGCAGCTTGAGGCTGTGGGCACCGATCTGGCGAGGAGGCATGCTGCAGCAGCTGGCGATGAGCGAATGATGCCTCCCCATCTTTTGAAACTTGCAATTTGGAACCTGGACGACGAAGTTTTTGCGTTTTGAGCAACCACAATTTCTCGGGTGTCGTTTTCCCAACTGAGACTAACTAATCAGGACTACAGATCTCCATCTTAGGGTTGGATCTTTCACCGGGACCAAAAACCTCCTTTAGTCCCGGTTGGCAGACTACAAAATTTGGCCCCAAGACTATCTTTAGTCCCGGTTCAAAAACAACCGAGATTTTTGTTGGGGATGGAAGGTGATTTTTCTACTAGTGCAACTCTTGCTCGTCATGCACGCGGCACACTTGGCTTGTTAACACACGACCACTGGCCCGTCCGTGTGGACTTTTTCTAATACAATGCTTTGAACTACCCGTTTGTTTATTGCGTTGTCCTGCCTGCAAAGAAAGTATGCAAGCGCAGCAAGCGTGGGCTGCTGGGCCAGATGGTGGTGCACGCATCGGAGTTTAGGAAGTGTACAAGTGGTGGAAATTAAGTTATAATTTCTGAAATTTTATTTTTTTCCTGATGACCGTGCACTCGGCAAGCCTAACTTGGCTTCGCCCCTGATTGTAGCACTAACGAGATGGGGAAGACCGGCGGATAGAAAGAAGATTGATTTTTTGTACTTGACTTTTTTGCACATTAGAATTGTGAATCACCAGCGTAAAATACTAGAGTGCGGATCGGGATCCTGATAATCTTGGGTGTACTTGTACATGATTGCTATTATCTTTCAAGCAAGCAAGGAACAAGCACGCTCCAAATCTTCACTTCACCATCCAATGCGCCGCTGCAGACAAGCGCCACCGAACGAACCGCGGTCACAGGCAAGTGTACCCCGTGTTCTCCGTTCTCCTCCTCCACACCCTCACCGTCCTGTCCGCCGAGCCGCTGCACACCACGTCCCCGGCCGCCGCCAGGCACAGGATCGCCTTCTTGTGCCCTCTGAGCGTGTCGGTGGCCTCCATGCGCCCGTCGCCGGCGCGCTCCCAAACCACGACCGACCGGTCGGACGCGCTGGAGTAGAGCACCTTCCCGTCGACCCCGAGAGCGAGCGCGTTCACCGCCGCCTGTGCCGCTCCATCGTCTGCACGAGCACGTGCTTGCTCCTCCGCTCCGGGTGGCGCCTCCACGCCTTGATCTTCTTGTCGGCCGAGCCCGTGTACACGTGCCCGTTGGGGGACACCGCCAGCGCATTGATGGCGTCGTCGTGCGCGGCCGCGACGGACTCTGTGCACCGGAACCCCGGTAGCCGCACACGCCTTGAGGCTCCGGTCCCACGACGCCGAGTACAGGAGCGCGCCGTCCGAGGACACGGCGAGCGCGGTGGCCGCGTCCACGTGGTGCACCCAGGTGCGCCACCGGTACCGCCGGACCTGCACGTAGCTCCACGGGAGCAGGAACGTCCGCAGCCGGTCGACGAAGGTCGGCAGGACGGCGCGCGGGGCGAGGTGTCGGGACCCGTCCTTCAGGCTGCCGGCGCGCCACGCCCTGATCTTGCCGTCCTGGTGGGAGCTGAGGACAAGACCGTCGCCCACGGCGAGAAGACACTTCACGGAGCTGTCGCACGCGGCGACGACTGTAGCGCTGCCACCGTTGTCATCCTGCCGCTGCTCTGCCCTTCGCTCGCTCTGCCGTCCAATGGCCACACCCTGATGCGGCCGTCCGACGAGGCGCTGTACAGAGAGTCGCAACAGTTATATGTAACATTCAGTTAACCTATGAGCATTTTGAGATGTTACAATAACTGTTTTTCAATGTGCTACATGGTATCATTAGATGTTGCAAAACTGTATAAGATTCTGTCACATCTAGTGTTCCAAACAAATCATACCTACCGTTTTTGGAGACTCGATTGGGATGCCAATCCCCCATGGACGCTGCTCGAAAGACCTGGGGGCGGGTGTTGAAGTGAATTATCACGCTTGCTCGAAGAATTCAATGCGACATTTAGGGATTCCGAGCAACAATGGGGGGTGGCATACCTGGTAGCGTGTTGAGGTCAATCATCCATAGATCTGAGGGGTTCCGAGCAACAATGGGGGGGGGGGCGGCCGCCATGTGGTTGATCTGGAGGGGGGGGAGTTCCGATTTTTTGAGGATATGCGCCATCTTCACTCGTCGGGGCGGCGCGATCTGGGCGGATCTAGGCGGCGGCGCCAACGGATCTGGGCGGCACGGCGCGAAGCTAGGAGCTTCGCTCCTGTCCCGACCCGCGTGAAGGAGTTGACGCTAGGGTATTTTTTTTTCTATGATTGGTGCGGACTTGTCCCGATCTCCTTTGTGTTTCATCTAACGGCTGACACGTGTTGAATCCGACGGTAGCGAGTGCGTTCGATTTTTGCGCCCGGAACGGACGTCCGGGCGCTAGTAGTTCCGTTAGATGAAAGTTGCAAATTGACAAGGAAAGAGAATCAAAAAGTCTAAATAGCGCACGTTTATGGTCTCACTAATCATCGAGAGGAAAAGAAGAAAAAAAAGGGTTATGGGGATTTCTTCTCATCCCTGAATCGCTCTCGTGAATCGAATCCCAGGCGGACCGACCGATCCTCCTCGCCTGACCGCGCCGCATCTCGCTCGCACGCCTACTTCCACTTCCACCCAACAGCGCGAGTGTTACCAGGCCTAACCTTCCTCCTCCGCAGCTCCGCCTTCTCGTGCCGTGACGCGGAACGCCGGGGAGATCCACCGAGGACTTGGATTGATTTCTTCTTCCCTCGGTAAGGAACCCCAATCAGCTTGCTAGGAAGGATGGATTCCCTTGTTCCAATAGTTTGCTTTGTTCTGTGGATCTTCCCTTATCCTTTCCCTCCGGGAGGGTCAGCAATCGAATCCAAATCTTTCATTTTTTTCCCCGCCGTGTTAAGTGCGGATTTGTTCGTGGTTCCACCAGGTTCTTCCCCCACTGGACTATCCAAGGTGCGTGGCCGCGGGGGCACTTATTCCAGCTTATTTTTGCCCAAGAAATCGACTGGGCACTCATTCCAGCTTATTTTTGCCAAAGAAATCGACTGAAACCCCATTACCCATGCTCAATTTTTGTCCCACATAGAGCTGAATTTCCAATATAGTTGTCATCGTTGCTGCAAAAACTTCAATCTTTCTAGTCGAATTTCATCTGCCGGAGTGTTTCCCTTAGCGAATTTACACGGCGATTAACAAAGAAGAACGAATCAAGCTTTATATATTTTAGCTATCCTGATTCTTGCTGTTGTTTATTGTTTTGACTTGGTAGGTGGAAGATACTTGGGTTAGTCAGAGCATAGAACAAGGGTGGATTTCGATTGATTTTCCATAGGATGGAATCCTTGTGGAAGCTGGCCTACTTGCTTGAGCCTGCATCACTTGCTCTCATTGCCACAGCCATTTCTGTGGCGTATGCATCGGCGTCGCGTGCTCTGGACTATGGCAAGGAGATGGAGAGGAACTTGGATTTTTCAGAGGCTTCCATTACATTGGATCGGTCGCAGGCTCTAATGATTCCCCTTGCAAGCTCATGCAGTCTGCTGCTGATGTTCTACCTGTTCTCATCTGTCTCGCATCTCATGACCGCTTTTACCACTGTGGCCTCAGCGATGGCACTGTTCTTTTGCCTGTCTCCGTACATCACCTACCTCAAGACGCAATTCAATCTGATGGATCCGTTCGTGTCCAGGTGTTGTTCAAAGTCGTTTACCCGGTTGCAAGGTTTGCTGATGCTCTTTTGCATAACCACAGTGTTAGCCTGGCTGGTTTCAGGGCATTGGTTGTTAAATAATGTCCTGGGGATTTCCATATGTATAGCATTTGTCAGCCATGTGAGGCTTCCCAACATAAAGATTTGTGCGTTGCTCCTGGTCTGCTTGTTTGTGTATGATATTTTTTGGGTGTTCTTCTCAGAGAGGTTTTTTGGAGCAAATGTTATGGTCTCAGTTGCCACTCAGAAGGCATCTAATCCTGTTCATACAGTAGCAAACAAGCTTAGTCTGCCTGGGTTGCAGTTAATTACAAAGAAGCTGGAGCTTCCAGTCAAGCTAGTTTTCCCGAGGAATTTGTTGGGTGGGATTGTTCCAGGAAGCAGTCCTGGTGATTACATGATGCTTGGCCTTGGAGACATGGTAAGTTATTTATATCGCGGTTTTCCAGTTTCAAAGACTTGGTGCTGTGATTCAACTTTCATCCTGAAGCGCATTATAGGATTAGTAGTCTTGGTGATTATGCTATTAGTACATCAAAACTATGCTGAGCCACACACTATCTGTGTTGCTTATGTGTAATTGTGTATGTTACGTTCAGATTAAGTTAATCGCCAAATCACAAGCTGATTGTTAACTTAGTAAAAACTGTTTATGCTTGATGAAAATCACATGTAAAGAAGAGATGGCGACAACTTGTTAGTGTTTACACTCCTAAATCAGCTTGATTGAGTTTTGATGTACAATAATGTAGTCTACTGCTGTACAAATTCTATAGCTAATTAGGCAAAGCATTTTCAACCTCATATTTGCTTGTTCTGCTCTAAACTTCTCAGTTCAGACTTCAGAGATAGAAGCAGGCCAAGTAACATGTGTCATGTTATAATTAGTACAAGCAGGCCAAGTAACAGGTGTCATGTTATAGTTAGCTAAAACATGTCTGATCTAGTTTTGGAGCCTAAAAATTTGGAATTACACTTATAGCTACATTCATGTAGTTTCATGACTGTTTAGTCAGTGAGACAGTATGCCTGCAACTGTTTTGTTGATTATGTGCATTCTCCTTGATGGATTTTTTCAGATAAAAGCAACATGGTTACTAATCTTACTCCCCTATCTAAGCTCTTGTTTTCTGTTTGATGATCTAGATTTAATCAGTTGTGCACTTGTTTGCTGCGACATTGGTAGGCCATTCCAGGGATGCTTCTAGCCCTTGTACTCTTCTTCGACAACCGGAAGCACAAAGATGTGAACGTTCCATCAGATGTGTCTTCTTCAAAGCGGCGAAACTATGTGTGGTATGCCCTAACAGGGTATGGTGTAGGCCTGGTAGCTGCATTAGCTGCTGGGATCTTGTCTCAGTCTCCCCAGCCTGCCTTACTCTACCTGGTAAATGTTTATTGATTATACAGTCAAGTTTCAGAAATCAATGCCATTTTGGTTCTTCTGAATTGTGCTTCTGTGACTTGCTCACATGCATCACTTAGCATTGAGCTGTGGCCTTTCAAGATACAGTGACACGCTTTGTAGCACGGATGATCTTGTTTCTGACAGAGTTTGTGGCTTGCAGGTGCCATCGACGCTGGGGCCTGTCATGTACTTGTCATGGTTACGGAACGAGCTGTGGGAGCTGTGGGAAGGGTCCGGGCCGATTCTAAACGAGAAAGCTCGTTTGTTGGAGGTATGAGATCCAAGGGGGCCATAAAAAATCGGAGCCCACGATGATGTAATCTAATTTAACATTACTTCAGCTCCTCATGCTGAAGGAGAGTATTTATAAGCTTAGAATGGTGTAGTAATGTAAGCTTTTACCCTGCTGTCCTCGCAAGAGGAAAACACAGATGTATCACTTTGACTGCTTGTAATAGAAAGGTTCAATGTGTTTCAGCTTTCACCGTGGATTCAATCATGCGCAGCTGCTTGAATGGCGAGGCAGTGCCGTGGTTGTTGCCATCAGTGATCATTTGCTGCCTCCACTGAACAAATGTGGAGCATGACTCAGCAAGTGCAGGCCGTTACTTGCCTTTGCAAAATGACGAGGCCATTGAAAGATGCAGTGCATGATACACTTGCTGATGGAAAGATGCAGTGCATGATACAATCCAGCATCTGTGATTCAGGACGGAGCAGAAAACAGTATCTAGGGAAGTATTCCCGGCCAGTAATGGCATCATTAGACAGCAGTAATCCTCTAGTAACTAACAACCCCTCAATCCTCACAAGCATCAGAAGCACGAGGGACAGCAGAAACACTACGATCGCTTCCTTCCTTGTTGGATTTTGGAGAGAGCATGCACTTTTCATGCATTCGAACTTGATCCCTCCTCATCTGTCGTAGATGCCGTTCCCAGTGCTGCAGAAACACAAAAACAATACCAAGACAGCATCAGCTGGTTGAAACATGGATCGACTTGCTATCCCTGAACATTTGTAGCCACAAGGACCAACAAGACAGACAGCCTACTAAAATGAATTGGATATCATATTGTTGGCAATCTGCAGCGTCGTACCTGGAGTGTAGAAGCTCACAAAGGGAACGACATTGTAGAAGCCAGGGCCGTCTCCTACCTTGTTGATGCTGCCAGACTTTTGATCAACGGAGAAGAAGCCATCCACCGTCCCCACCAAGACGATGCCAAGGCCATGCGCAAACCCGAGCAGATCGATGACGGGGAGCAGCGTCCGGAGGTCAATCACCCTGTCCTGCGTCCACTCCACGGCACCGCCACCGCCGCCGACGTCCATGGACCAGAGGCCGAGCCAGTAGCCGTCCATCCTCGCGAACCCCAGGCCGCCGCCCTCCGCCGTGGTGAGCACGATGCGCTGGTTGTGGGACGCCGGCGGCAGGTGCACCACGGACATGGCGCGCGTGGCGAGGTCGTACCTGAGCACCCTCGTCCTCCTCTGGCAGACGAAGTAGATCGTGTCGCCGACGAGGGCGCCGCGCACCGCGTCGACGTGGTCCTTGGGGTGCTGAGGCGCGTAGGCTGGCTCGCTCCACGCGGCGGGCTCGGGCGACGAGTAGACGCAGGCGAAGGTCCCCTGGGAGTCGGTGCCCACGAGGACGATGCGGAACGGCCCGCCGTCCGGGTCGTCGTCGCACAGCAGCGCGGCGTTCCAGCTGCGCGGGCGCCGCGGCAGCGCGGGGGCGGGCAGGTCCAGGTGGCGGCTGTCGCCGGCGGCGAGGGGGTCCCAGACGGCGAGGCAGATCGCCTGCGCCGCGGCGGCCCGGTGGAGGAGGACGCGACCGGCGCGGGCGTCGAGCGCGTGCCAGCCGCGGCGGGACGCGAGTGGCGGGCACGAGGCCGCGGTGCGGACGAAGCGGGCGGAGCAGGCCTCGTCGCCGCCGGCGTGGAAGACGTCGTTGCAGAGGAAGCCCAGCATCGGGGCCGGGCAGCGGTGGAGGCCGCGGAAGCGGAGGCGGAAGGGGTGGGCCGAGACGAGGCGGCACCAGCGCTTGCAGACGAGCGCGGCGCGGACGAGGCTCGCGGGGTCGTCCGGCGGGGAGCGGAGGAGGATCTCCTCCACCAGCTCGTCTGGCGGGGCGCGTAGCGGCGGCGGCTCCATGGTTGGATTCGGTTTTGGCTTGCTCTGTTCTGCTGGGTCAGTCAGAGTTGCAGAGAAGCCAAGTGCAACGGTGACACTGCACGGAGCTAGCTGATGATCTGTGACTGTGAGCAAGAATCCAGGTTGACTAAGCACAGGTGATCATCCTCTGTGGTCGCGATCGTGGTAGGATGATGCGCAGGTGGTTACAAGGAAGAAAGTAGTAGCTGCCATGTGAAATCAAACACAGCCACCTGCTGCCATGCACCACTGTTCCCTACATGCGAATTGCAAATGCTTTTGCATCAGCTAGTAGCTGAATAAAGATCTCAGCTTGCTCATGGCCTTGGAGGCTCAGCAAGAAAGTAAGTGCATATAGAATGCTAAATACCATGTTGCAAACGCTTTTCAAAAAAAAATACCATGTTGCAAATCTCATCCCATTTCTAATCTAAAGAAAAAGGAACACAAAAAAGCAAATGGCAACTATGTCTGAATGATTAAACAAAAGAGCAAAAAAAATAAGATTGTCTGAGCCCAGGTTCGAACTGGGGACCTTTAGTGTGTGAGACTAACGTGATAACCAACTACACCACCCAGACGAGCTGCTTCTTGGATGAAAAATAGCTTACTTGTATAATGTTTCGTTTAATAAAGTGCGACTTGAACACGGGGCTCACTGGATCAAGGCGTGGAGGCGCCACCCGGAGCGGAGGAGCAAGCACGTGCTCGTGCAGACGATGGAGCGGCACAGGCGGCGGTGAACGCGCTCGCTCTGGGGGTCGACGGGAAGGTGCTCTACTCCAGCGCGTCCGACCGGTCGGTCGTGGTTTGGGAGCGCGCCGGCGACGGGCGCATGGAGGCCACCGATACGCTCAGAGGGCACAAGAAGGCGATCCTGTGCCTGGCGGCGGCCGGGGACGTGGTGTGCAGCGGCTCGGCGGACAGGACGGTGAGGGTGTGGAGGAGGAGAACGGAGAACACGGGGTACACTTGCCTGGCTGTCCTGGAAGGCCACGGCGCGCCTGTGACCGCGGTTCGTTCGGTGGCGCTTGTCTGCAGCGGCGCATTGGATGGTGAAGTGAAGATTTGGAGCGTGCTTGTTCCTTGCTTGCTTGAAAGATAATAGCAATCATGTACAAGTACACCCAAGATTATCAGGATCCCGATCCGCACTCTAGTATTTTACGCTGGTGATTCACAATTCTAATGTGCGAAAAAGTCAAGTACAAAAAATCAATCTTCTTTCTATCCGCCGGTCTTCCCCATCTCGTTAGTGCTCGTTAGTGCTACAATCAGGGGCGAAGCCAAGTTAGGCTTGCCGAGTGCACAGTCATCAGGGAAAAAATAAAATTTCAGAAATTAGAACTTAATTTCCACCACTTGTACACTTCCTGAACTCCGATGCGTGCACCACCATCTGGCCCAGCAGCCCACGCTTGCTGCGCTTGCATACTTTCTTTGCAGGCAGGACAACGCAATAAACAAACAGGTAGTTCAAAGCATTGTATCAGAAAAAGCCCACACGGACGGGCCAGTGGTCGTCTGCTAACAAGCCAAGTGTGCCGCGTGCATGACGAGCAAGAGTTGCACTAGTAGAAAAACCACCTTCCATCCCCAACAAAAATCTCGGTTGTTTTTGAACCGGGACTAAAGATAGTCTTGGGGCCAAATTTTGTAGTCTGCCAACCGGGACTAAAGGAGGTTTTTGGTCCCGGTGAAAGATCCAACCCTAAGATGGAGATATTTAGTCCTGATTAGTTAGTCTCAGTTGGGAAAACGACACCCGAGAAATTGTGGTTGCTCAAAATGCAAAAACTTCATCGTCCAGGTTCCAAATTGCAAGTTGCAAAAGATGGGGAGGCATCATTCGCTCATCGCCAGCTGCTGCAGCACGCCTCCTCGCCAGATCGGTGCCCACGGCCTCAAGCTGCTCGTAAGTTTCCTTTTCTTTTTCTCTCCGCTACAGCATCCTTCCCGAATCTTGTTTTGCTCCAAATTTCAATGGTATGCAACTAATTTCCTCACAAATGTTTTGGGTGCAAATCAATTTGTTTGAAGTAATAATGTAGTGTTTCAATTTCTTTGGTCACCAATTCTGATTCATTCATTTAAATTGCAATGTTACGGTCTGCATTTAAAGGTTTTAATTTTGCAAATTGCAACAAATAGGCAACTAAGAAAGGATCCATCAATATGTGAGACTTGGGATATTGGAGTAATATACAAAATTATGTAATTGGGGAATTGGTGTAATAATATTGGAAATATTTTTTATCTCTTAAGTATTTTGGAAGTGTCCCTCATGCATACTTGGAACATTCTAGAAGATTGTGGAGATCTCAAGAGACTAACTTTCCCATGTATAAGGATCATGGGAAGGTAAGAAGGTTCTAGAAAATTGGAGAGAATGTGTGAGTCATAATTATCATGTTTCATGGTGAAATGGTGAATACTCTAGGACTAGATATTTTAGCATGCTAGAAATATAAGAAACTAGATAAGGATGAGGAGGGTTCTAGAGTTAGGATATTTTGTATTGAAGAGTGTGGAAATTGCTACGTGGAAATACCACAATGATCATGAACACCTATAAATAGAGGTGCCCCCTTCCCTCCTAGTCGATTTCTCAACAATGTGTAAGATAATTATTAGCATATACATGCATAACATAGTGTAATTAATAAAGACCAGACAGTCAGCTGAGAGACATGACCTACCAAAAGCCTTTGGACTTATGACTATATTTGCATTGAAAGTCTAAAGTTTAGCACTAACTCAACCAAACAAAAGGGTTAATCGGTGGGCTAAACTTTAGTTAAACCTAAAAAACTGTAAAAGCATAGGTGTTGGCGCTAGAAATCGGTCAACCGAATCCCAGCGACCGACACACGACCCGGGAGAATCTGCTTAGCTCCTGTTCGGGTGAATGCCCTGGTGCGGTTCGCGCGGCGTGCCAGCCAATCTGACCTGTTGATTGGCAAGGAAGAACACGTGTCAAATTCAGTAACTACGATCGGCTAAGTTTCCGATCGAGAGAGCTTATCGGCAAATCGGCCGATTTACTGTGATGATGAAATCGGCTATAAGACAGCACGATCCCTGTAGCCTTGTATACAGAAAAATACTAAAGTAATCGGTACAAAGCTTGTAATAACGGCACTAGGAAAAGATCTAATCGGCAATGAATGGATCTAACAACAGAAAGTAATGAAAGCCGATACTACCGATTCCTAGCGGGATAACTGGTGATAAAAACTAGGGAAACAGGTAAAAACCTATTAATCTAGTTGATATCGATAACTGATGAATAAATCTAAACGAAACGACAGCGATGCGCCGGAAGTTAAAGCTTAGATATTACTCGATAAGCGGAACTTACAGAATTGGCCGGAGATCAAGATGATGCAGTCCTGCCAACCCGCACGAACTCGTGAGAAGAAAAAGTAATGGCGAAGTCGCCTGCTCGAAAGTAAGTACGAAGAAGAAAGTAACTTGTTGTATTGATTGATTGTTGTGTTTACAGATTTACCAAGGTAGCTATTTATAGCCCCGTACAAATAATCTTCTTAACCGACTAGAACTCTATCTCTAACTCAAACAGAAAACAAAATATCTACAAGCACAACCCGTGCTAAACTAGTTACCCCACGCTTCGTGGGCTGACCCCCACCTTATCCTTCCATCTTTCCAAGCCCATACAGGCCCAACTAGTCCATCTTCCTGATCGGCCGATTTCTTATCGGCAAAGGATTGCCGATTGGGAATCTGGCGTATTCACCCTGAAGCGAAGTAAAAGCTGCCGGCCGATTCCGCATTATAGCACCATTTGACCGATTCCCAACCGTACTTCTTCGACTTCTTTTCTCCTTGGCGCCGATTCTACTGATGACGAAATCCGGCGTCAACACATGCCCCCCAGTTTCGGAGTAAAACACAGTCTTTTACTTCGAAATTCTTTATAACCTCCCTTCCGAAACGGCCGCAGTGAAAATATCCTTCCGTTTCACGGTCTCCCGGCTGATCATTGCAATTTTTGAAACGGGCGCCCACGACAGCCACTACCCCGAAAAACTCGACGCGCCGGCGCGGTGAAAATTCCATCTTTACCCTCTCCTCAGGCACCCTATAAATAACATTTCACCGCAGCTTATCTTCAAGCTCACGTCTCTTTTTCCAACGCGCGCGCATCCTTCTTTCTTCAATTCTCCCTTGCCATCGAAGTCTTCTAGTTCCAGCTCCTGTCACTTCTTCCCCTTTCCCTTCAATGGCGACTCCTTCCGGCAATTCCCCCGCACGCGATGCTCCAGGGATAGCGCCTCCAGTGGTGGTAGCGACGGACGCCACTTCTCCCGCAGATGAAAAAACTTCATCAGAAATCCCAATGGCGGTCCCCGTCACGGCCCCGTCATCTGCGTCTGCGTCGGCGACCACGCCGATTACTCAAAACTTTATCCCGGAGGTAAATACCGAATCCTTCACCTATCGGCAATATATTCCTCTTAGATCTACTCCTTACATTCATATGCCCCTTTTCCTTTTTTAGGCGGTTAGACATAGAATTACTATTCACCTCACAGGCAGTCCTGGCCTTGTTTGCCTTGGTCCCATGGGAGACCCAGATCCGGCGGATCTTATAGATTTGGAAACTGATCGGATACCCTTCAAACGGTCCGATATGAACTTAGATCAATGGGCAAGCACTTTTAGATCTTGGCCGAATGAAACTCCAGGTTGGAGAGAATGGTACCAACGGGTGGCTGCATCAAAGAGCGTTTCGTGGGACGAGCTCAAAATCGGCCAATGTATCAACCTCTCCCTGTCTCAAATGGAGAAGAACGAGCCGTTAGTGATGGCGGCTTCCTATTTTTGGTCTGACGCACTTAATGCGTTCTTATTTGGACACGGTCCTATGACCCCCACTCTGGCCGATGTGGTCCTCTTGACCGGCCTGGACATATCTTCCCCTGACAAACCTTTCCAACTTCTGACCGTACCGTCGCATCGGCTGGACACAAGAGAAATCGGCGGCTGGAAGGGCTTTATTAGTAGTAACAAAAAGACCGGTACTGTTGAGAACAGGGAACACACCGCTTTCCTGATGATGTGGCTAGAAAAACACCTTTTCTGTGGAAGAGCCGCCGGCCCAACAACCAACACCCAATCTTTAGCTGAAGCACTGTCTAGAGGAAACCATATTCCTCTCGGGAAACATCTTCTGGGTGCCGTGTACCATATGCTCCATCAAATCGGCACAAAACTTTCCAAGGGAGAACCAATCGGCAACCCAGGTGGGCCTTGGTGGTTTGTCAATCTATGGTTGAACCTTTATATGAACAGAATTACCCGGCAACCAGTGGACCATATGATGTTTCCCAATATCGAATCGGAGGAGGACCCTACCGAGCGTCGCCGATGCATGTCTTATGGTGAAGCAGCGTCAGCTTTTCCAGGTTGTGCGTATTCCGCTACAAAAGTAGCCGAGTACTTTCGGTGCTTTTATAATGGATTTAATGAGGACGCAACTATCTGGTTTCCATACCAGCGAGACATTCCAGTTTTCGAGCTCCCCTCCTGCTTCGATTCAACTTCTGGCCGGTTTGATGAAGATCTTTATGAAGAACTGATCAAACCTGGACTTTTACCGGCCAACTTCTTTTCGGGGAAAGATGCCCCCACATACGAATTCTACAACCCGTCTACTGCCGCACGTCAATTCGGCATGGGTCAATTGCCGATACGGGTGTACTTTGCTGGCCGAATTAAGTTCAGAGAAGCGCTTAAAACTGGCCTGGACTATTGTCGGCTGCGAGACCAAATTCCGGACTCCAGTACGATTAATTTGAATAACTGGCTATTATATCCATTTGCCATCCAGCCGTTCAAACTTTGGTGGGCCGAATGGAAGCAATTTCTATTCTGCAATTCAGCATCGGCATACTGCAATCTTCTGGACCCGACTAACATTGACCCAAACGCCGAGGTACTTCTCATAGCCGATTTTTATCCCTTCTTATTCCTCTTAACATAATCGAGTACTAATGATTTTATTACTTTAGGCCGAGAATCGGACCCCTCCGACACACAGCCGCAGCGGACGACTAATAGAGAATTATCCATACACTACTTATCCCCTTATCGGCTATGACGCTCCGTCTGTCGACGTGATTGTGGGCCGATCGAAACAAGTTCATAAAAGGACCACTAAGAAGACCAGTCGTCGAGTCCGGGCTCGTACGGGATCGGCGGATCCTCCTGTGCGCGTATCGGCACAAATTTCGACCGCACCACCTTCTCAGGTCATTCAAGGTGCCGATACTCAAACCATGACGCAAGCTGGGGCGGCCACCGCATCGTTGTTGTTGGAGGCCATACAGGTAAACCTGAGTTGCACTGCCTCCGATTATTATTTTGATATTAAATTTTCTTTAACCTTAAACCGCATAGAGCATCTCTACGGAAATACCACAATCGGCAGCAGCCCCTCCAGCCATTGACGCGCCCCCACCTCCTTCTGTTGAGGTATAGAACTTTTCGTACCGATTTCCTTTGGGTATTTACGTAATGTATTTATTCAAACCTCTGACACAGGCCATCGGCACATCAATCGCTCTTCGACCGCCGATTTCTTTTCAGGGGGCTGGTCCAAGCACTGCGCCGATTATCGTGGAGTCTTCTTCATCTGATGAACCCGTGGCGCAGGCCCCCGAGCAAGGCATGGCGGCTTCTCAAGTGCAACATGAGGAGATTCGCTTCAAAATGGTAATTTTCTGTTTCGGCTTCTATCTTAGCCGATTTGCTCTTACTTACAGCTGATTTATTTCTTTTCTTTATTATCTCCAGGAACAGGACACCCCTGACAACAGCCTCTTTTCTTTTGCGGTCGCCCTCTCCGACGACGAAGAGGTTGCTTCTCGCCAAGTCGCCTTGAGTTCCGTTCCTGATGACGTCCGAGCCAAACTTTCCAGCATCCGATCCCTCCTTCAAGGGGACATCGGCCGATTAGTAGAAGACGTTTCACCGATTCGGCAGCTTTTCAATGACGTCAGCGGACGAGTACCAGAAGAGGCGGAGGAGGCCCTGGCGCCGGCGGCCTTCATCGAGTCTATGAGGATCCCGGTCTTCAGAGCTCTTCGTCACATGGCCGATCGCGCCAAGCTGACCAAGGCTCGCGAAGAGGAAGACGCTTTCAAGCGTCAGGCTCAAGAGGCGAATCGGCGTATCCATGTTCTAGAAGATTCCCGCCCGGCGATCATAGGTGAGATAGACCACCTCAAGCGTCGGAGGGCGGAGCTTGCCAAGGAAATGGAGCAAGTGACCAAGGCAATCAGTGCTGAAGAGAACAAACTCCAAGACCTACCCTCTGTTATCGCCGATTTAACACGGGAGAGGCAACACTTTGCTCATGAGGCACTGAGACTCCATCGCAGCGCATCGGAGGTTCCTGGATCGGCGGAAGAAGACCAACGGGTTCTTGACTCTGCCGATCAGATCCGGCGTCGGGCCATCACGGCTATCGATACCCTTCTGGGTAATCTGTAAAACACTGACCGTTTTGTACGAACATTTACTATCTTCTTTGACCGCCCCTCGCGACGCCCTTTCTATTTATTGCCTTCTTATTACCGATGGGACGTGACTTTACCGCATTTTTTATAAATACCGACCTCGGCGCTTACTCCCGGTAGCACCACTCTTGGCTCTCGGTTTAACTTCTCTGCCCCTTCTCATCGGTGCAATTTCTTTGCCATGGCCTCGTCGTCCTCTTCTTCCTCTGTTAACCAGGTGAAGTCTTTGACCTCTGCCTTCCCTTCTTTTTTAGACCCTGAGGAAGAGAATGTCCCTCCTCACTCCTTCTTTGTTTCAGCCTCAACGTCTTAGCCCCGAGCTCGTGCGCGCCATTGAGCGCATTCATTCCGAAGACCCGTTAACATCGGAGGACAAGGTGCTGATCGTGGCTCACCGAGAGGAACTCCAGGACCACATTACTACGGAGGCTCGCGTAGTATTGGATTCCGTGGTGAGCGAAAGTAACCATCAATCTCCACCCGTCAGGAGCCATCATTGTGATGTTCTCGAAGACGACGTCGCCACGGCGGCCCGAACGGTCCTGGACTTTGTGGAGAGGAACGGCAGCCGGCGACCTCCCATCGACAGGAGTCATCCACTCCCTCGGCAAGTCGTTCTCGAAGACGCGGGGGCGGGGACTTCGCACCCTCCCGTGGATCGGAGTCATTTTCTCCCTCGTCAAGTCGAAGCGGAGATTTCAATGAAGGCCATAGAAGAAGAATACCTCCGTCTCATGATAGAGTTAGGTCGGGCTGAGCGGGAGCGTAAGAAAAAGAATAATTAGTTATTGTATTTTTTGTTCTAAGGGCGACTAAATGTTTTGTCGGCCATGTGACCCGTCGCCCGTACCGAATGAATGTAATCGGCTGACCCGGTCAACAATGTGTTCAAACCGATCTGTATCGGCTATGTGTTTGAACCGATTTATTTCGGCTATGTGTGATTGTGTCACGGTCAATTTCTCACGTACCGACCCATATACTAGGGTAGTATCTTTTTAAGTATCTTCCATTTAGAGCTCTAGTAAATTCTTCTCCTTCTATGGTTTCCAAAATATAAGCATTTCCTGGAGCGCATCTGCCGATTCTGTACGGCCCTTCCCAAGTAGGGGACCATTTTCCGAATTTAGGATCTTTCGACCCGATCGGCAACACTAACTTCCATACCAAGTCTCCGGGGGAGAACTGTTTGACTTTGACCTTCTTATCGTACCACCTAGCTACTCTCTTTTTATTCTCTTCGATACTTATCAGAGCCCTTAGTCGTTGGCCGGCCAAATCATCAAGTTCTTCCTTCATAAGAGATGAGTAGTCATTGGCTGACAATTGGTCCTGAAGTGAAATGCGCCTTGATCCTGCCCTCGACTCCCATGGAAGTACTGCATCGTGACCGTATACCAACTGATAGGGAGATAACTTGGTAGCCCCATGACAGGCCATTCTGTATGCCCACAGGGCTTCGGTCAAACATAGGTGCCACTTCTTCGGGTATTCTTCAATCTTCCTTTTGATCAACTTGATTATTCCTTTGTTGGAAGATTCTGCTTGACCATTGGCTTGAGCGTAATACGGGGAAGAATTTAACAATTTGATGCCCATATCGGTCGTAAATTCCTCAAATTCCCCCGATGTGAACATTGTTCCTTGATCGGTTGTTATAGTTTGAGGGATACCGAATCGGTAGACGATATGATCCCTTACGAAATCGGCCATGATAGCCGAAGTCACAGTCCTTAGTGGGATTGCCTCCACCCATTTGGTGAAGTAATCAGTAGCAACCAGAATAAACTTGTGCCCCTTGCTCGATGGTGGATAAATTTGGCCGATAAGGTCTATTCCCCACCCTCTGAACGGCCATGGTTTGATGATGGGATTCATGGCCGATGCGGGTGCACGCTGGACATTTCCAAACTTTTGACACTCCTGACAACCCTTATAATATTTGAAACAGTCTTCGAGGATCGTAGGCCAATAGTACCCGTTGTTTCTGATCATCCACTTCATCTTATGTGCTGATTGGTGAGCTCCGCACACCCCTTCATGGATTTCTCCCATTAGAGTCTTGGCTTCTTCTGTCCCAAGGCATTTAAGAAGAACACCATCGATCGTTCGGTAGAACAGATCATCTTCGAGCAATACATACTTGGTAGCGTGAAAGCGCACTCGTCGCTCCACCTTTTTAGACGGATCCTTCAGGTAATCGGCAATTTCTTTACGCCAATCGTCAGTTGCAAGCTCTAAGGCCATGGCGCCCGGAATCGGCCGATACCCAGATGCGTGTTGAGCGAGTTTGTTTGCTTCCTCATTGCGGTCTCTTGGGACGTGCTCGATTACTGCCGATCTGAATTCTTTTAAAAGCTGTAAGCAATCTTCGTGATGAATTCGTAATATGTCATCTTTGCACTCAGCCCTTCCAGTTAGTTGATCCACAATTAGCATCGAATCTCCGAAGACCTCAACAGAATCGGCCTTGACTTCTCTTAATAATCGTAAGCCTTTTAATACAGCTCTGTACTCCGCTTGATTGTTTGTGGCGGCGGTTTCTATCGGCAGAGAAAAATCATATCTTGCCCCCCGAGGCGATATGAGAACGATGCCGATTCCTGATCCGACTCCGCATGATGACCCATCAAAAAATAACTGCCAAGACGCTAGTTCCACGAAGGCGATCTCCAGCCCACAGTGCTGGGCGACGAAATCGGCCATGACTTGACCCTTGACGGCTTTTGCCGATTCGTACCGTAGGTCAAATTCTGATAAAGCTAAGATCCATTTACCGATTCGTCCTTTCAATATCGGCAGTGACAGCATGTATTTTACTACATCATCTTTGCATACGACTATGCATTCTGCCGACAGTAGATAGTGCCTGAGTTTGGTGCACGAGAAGTAAAGACACAAACACAAACGCTCCACTGGAGGATATCTTGTTTCGGCATCCAGGAGTCTTCTACTAACGTAATAAATTACCCGTTCTTTGCCTTCAAACTCTTGGACTAGAGCCGACCCAATAGCTTTTTCATCGGCTGATAAATATAGTTTAAACGGCTTACCCGTTTGAGGGGGAACCAGGACTGGGGGTGAGACCAAGTATCGCTTGATGTCTTCTAACGCCTTGCGCTGTTCTTCTCCCCATATAAATTCCTGGTCTGGCTTCAACTTCAGAAGTGGTGTGAACGCCTGAATCCGTCCAGATAGATTAGATATAAACCTTCTGATGAAGTTTACCTTGCCGATTAGAGACTGTAGCTCAGTTTTGTTCTGTGGAGCGACGACTTTGTTGATGGCCGCTATGGTCTTCTGATTGACCTCTATACCTCGTTCGTGCACCATGAATCCTAAGAACTGTCCGGCGGAGACGCCGAAAGCGCATTTGTTGGGATTCATCTTAAGACCATGCTTTTTGGTACACTCTAGCACCCTTCGCAAATCGGCTAGGTGTTCCTCGTGGCTTTTGGACTTGACCACAACGTCATCGATGTAGATCTCCACCAGGAGGCCAATGAGTTTGTGAAAAATGTAGTTCATGGCTCTCTGATATGTAGCACCAGCATTCTTCAAGCCGAAAGTCATCACCACCCACTCGAATAGACCAAGATGGCCTGGACATCTGAAAGCCGTTTTGGGTATGTCCTCTTCGGCCATAAGTATTTGATTGTATCCGGCATTTCCATCCATGAAGCTAATAATTTTGTGTCCCGCAGCAGCGTCGATCTATACATCGGCCGTAGGCATGGGGTAACCATCCATCGGTGTGGCCTGATTAAGATTCCTGAAATCGACGCAAACGCGTAGCTTCCCGTTTTTCTTGTACACCGGCACGATATTAGAAATCCACTCGGCATAACGACATTGCCGAATAAATTTTGCTTCAATTAGCCGAGTTATTTCAGCTTTTATGTCTGGTAAAATTTTAGGATTGCACCGCCGTGCGGGTTGTTGGTACGGCCGATACCCTGGCTTTATGGGTAGCCGATGTTCAACAATAGATCGATCTAATCCGGGCATCTCGTGATACTCCCAAGCAAAACAATCCTTGAATTCTCTTAATAAGTTTGCCAATTTACACTTATACTCTGGATCTAAATTTGCACTAATAAAAGTCGGCCTTGGTTTGGTCCCGTCACCTAAGTCTATCATCTCTAATGAATCGGCCGACGTGAATCCGTGTCCCAGCTTCCCGTCTTCTCGGGCGAACTGATCCATCTATTGCGCTTCTTCGGAGCCGACTGCTCGGATCGGCTGTAGGCCAAAATCAGTGACCTTCAGGAAATCGGTTTCCCACACCCTACCTGATATGCATCTGACGGTTTCGCAGCTCCATTGCTGTGCGTCGGCTGCTGCGATGCTGTACGCGGAGTCGGCTTTGACCACCTCGATGTTATCGCCGACCCATTGCACAAGGCATTGATGCATGGTTGACGGGATGCAGCAGTTTGCGTGTATCCAGTCTCGGCCAAGAAGCATATTATAGGACCCTTTGCCATTAATGACGAAAAACGTGGTAGGAAGGGTCTTACTGCCGATGGTGAGGTCGACGTAGAGGGCACCGCGAGCGTTTGACACCTTGCCTTCGAAGTCCTTGAGCATCATGTCCGTCCTGGTTAGGTCATCGTCGCTCTTTCCCAACTTTCGGAGTACGGCGTACGGCATGATATTGACGGCAGCTCCCCCGTCGACCATCAATCTAGTGAGGGGGCGACCGTCAACATGCCCTTTAAGGAACAACGCCTTCATATGTTGTCGTTCGTCATCTTCGGGCTTTTCGAACGTGGCCATCATTGGTTCTAAAGCCAACCGTGCTGTTTGTTTCTCTATCACCGACACATTCTGTTGATCGGCAGGGGTCATGAACTCCATCGGCAATATGAAAACCATACCGATTTCGGCTGCCGATTCATCACCCGCCGACTCATCGTTGCCCTTGTCGTTTCTTTTGGGGCGCCACACTTGAGGCCTCCCTTCCTTTTTGTCCATCGCGCTCTCTTCTTCTTGCTGCTCCCATTGGCGGAGGCGTTGGATTCTCCGTTTTTGTGATTTGGTTAAACCGTCGGGGCACCATCTGGGGTTTATTAGCCTCCCTTCTTTCCCGGCGCGTTCCCATTCCGGTTCGCGTCCTAACGGGTTTTCGTCCGTTACCCGAGCATCGGCCATGTCTTCGAGCCGGCTGTGAACGCTGGCTTTGCTATTTGATTGATCGTGTCGATCGGTCCTGCCCCCCTGCCTATTATGGCTTCTACCTTCTGACCGATCATATCGGTCACTTCTGCCCCCCAGCCGATCACGCATGGAAGGGCGCTGATCATCTGGGTTGCGCCAATTCCTGCTGATCGGTTCTGGCCTTCCATCTCTGGAGAGAGACCTGGTGAACGGCCGATTGCCTCGATAGGGACCGTTGCACTCTGGGCAAGTATCGGCCGATGGTAGCCTGAGGTTATTTTCCCAACAATGGATGAAGAATGGGCATCTCCAGTGCTCCTCGTGCCGACGCATTGCTTCCTCTCGGGACCTCGAACGTTCATGTTGGCGTTGGTACTTTTGGAGCAGGAACTGGGAAGTAATGCGTGGTCCTTCTGACTCACCATTATCGTCCTCCATTCGTCGCTTTCCCTTGATGTCTTCAGACGTAACTTGATTTCTGGGATCGACGGCGCCACTCTTTTTGGCCGACTCGGACGTTAGCACTTTTGTTTGGGGAGAATTCTTTCCCGTGTCAGCCATGTTGGTAGGAAAAGGGTGCTGGTCGATTTTCATTGGTTTGGCCGGTTTTGCCGGCACTTCAAATTTGAGTCTGCCCTGCTCAATGGCCGACTCTATTTGTTGCCTGAAGATTTTGCACTCGTTGGTATCATGTGATGTGGCATTGTGCCACTTGCAATACTTCATCTTCTTCAATTGTTCGGCAGAGGGTATTGTATGGTAAGGCGAGAGTTTAATCTGCCCTTCCTGGAGTAGAAGATCGAAGATTTTGTCAGCTTTAGTTCTATCGAAACCAAATGCTTCCGGTTCCTTCTTGCCGAACAGGCATGATATCGGCTTCTTTCCCTTAATCCACTCTGCAAGTCCGATGTCGGCATCTTCCTCATCCTCTAATTCTTCCAGGAATGCCACTTTCTTCTGGAAATTCCTTCTTGGATCGAATGGACGCACCTCCTGCCCGGACAATCGGTGGACAATCTGGCTCAGGCTCTCGAACTCTTGTGAAGCATATTTCTCTTTAATATGTGGCAGCAGGCGCTAGAAATCGGTCAACCGAATCCCAGCGACCGACACACGACCCGGGAGAATCTGCTTAGCTCCTGTTCGGGTGAATGCCCTGGTGCGGTTCGCGCGGCGTGCCAGCCAATCTGACCTGTTGATTGGCAAGGAAGAACACGTGTCAAATTCAGTAACTACGATCGGCTAAGTTTCCGATCGAGAGAGCTTATCGGCAAATCGGCCGATTTACTGTGATGATGAAATCGGCTATAAGACAGCACGATCCCTGTAGCCTTGTATACAGAAAAATACTAAAGTAATCGGTACAAAGCTTGTAATAACGGCACTAGGAAAAGATCTAATCGGCAATGAATGGATCTAACAACAGAAAGTAATGAAAGCCGATACTACCGATTCCTAGCGGGATAACTGGTGATAAAAACTAGGGAAACAGGTAAAAACCTATTAATCTAGTTGATATCGATAACTGATGAATAAATCTAAACGAAACGACAGCGATGCGCCGGAAGTTAAAGCTTAGATATTACTCGATAAGCGGAACTTACAGAATTGGCCGGAGATCAAGATGATGCAGTCCTGCCAACCCGCACGAACTCGTGAGAAGAAAAAGTAATGGCGAAGTCGCCTGCTCGAAAGTAAGTACGAAGAAGAAAGTAACTTGTTGTATTGATTGATTGTTGTGTTTACAGATTTACCAAGGTAGCTATTTATAGCCCCGTACAAATAATCTTCTTAACCGACTAGAACTCTATCTCTAACTCAAACAGAAAACAAAATATCTACAAGCACAACCCGTGCTAAACTAGTTACCCCACGCTTCGTGGGCTGACCCCCACCTTATCCTTCCATCTTTCCAAGCCCATACAGGCCCAACTAGTCCATCTTCCTGATCGGCCGATTTCTTATCGGCAAAGGATTGCCGATTGGGAATCTGGCGTATTCACCCTGAAGCGAAGTAAAAGCTGCCGGCCGATTCCGCATTATAGCACCATTTGACCGATTCCCAACCGTACTTCTTCGACTTCTTTTCTCCTTGGCGCCGATTCTACTGATGACGAAATCCGGCGTCAACAATAGGTTAGGATAAACTTTAGTTAACCAAAAAAATGTAAAAGTATCATTTAGGCTTAAGAGCCTTATACTGTATTCCATCATGATAAGTAGTGTTTCCATTATGCTTAAATATCTTTATTGTACACTTGTTGCCATAAATTTTGTTGGCTCCGACCCAACTTCCGCCGCCTTTGTTCATTTTACGATTAAACCCACCACCTCTACCTGTCAATTATAGGACGAAATAAGCTATGCCATTTTTAGCATACTTCTTTAGTTCTTCAAAAGATTCATCATATATGTTGATTTTATGTATGTCACTGGGAAGTTCACAATTTAGGTTATTCACATTGTGACAGAATATCTTCAAGTTCACTATGAGAATATTCATCATCAATCTGAAAGATAAGCCAAAATATAAGTAAAAATACAAAATGATGACGGACATCATATGAGAAATTCATAAACTAACAAGACTTACGAGTCTGAATTTTGCTACCAAGAACAAGAAGTCTTTTGGATAGATAATTGGTTGCATGGTTGTTCAGTGGAGAACCTCGCACCTATGGTTTTTGCAAGTGTGCCTTCTAGAATCCGTAAAAGGCAAACAGTGGCTGAAGCATTGGCCAACGATGGATGGGTCTGTGTAATACGTGGAGATCTTTCATGGATTGGAATCCGGGAATTTTTGCAGCTATGGGACCATTTTCTCTCTCTCTCTCTCTCTCTAATGCAATGAAGCGCAGCTCTCCTGCGTTTTCGAAAAAAAAAGTTGTCATAAATTGTATAAGGATCTTGAGCTTATAAATAGAGGCAATGCTAGTTTTGTAAGTTTTATGTTCCCACTATTATTTTTTGCCTTTTTCACAGTGAACAGTGAATTTTGCATGAAACATAGTGTTCATGTTGCGGCGGAAATTTTCTATCCCAAAGTTATGACGTAGAGGGACTCCGCGTCGGAGTCGGACACATCCATCCAGCGCACATGCTTCCCACGCCCCTGGAGGTAGCAGCAGGGTAAAACGGCACAGCATCAGGAGAGAGAGCGGAGGTGGGAGAGCTACGAGCGGTGGCGCGGGATTTGGTGGTCGCTGGAGTGGGGGTGGCCGCTGGCGAGGGGTGGTTGTGAGGACAGGAGGCTAGAGGGCCCACGCGAGCGGGCTAGAATCATCATCATGGGTCTGAATGCGAATGCTTTTTCTTTCCCTTTTCTTTTCTCTTTTTTCATATTTAACCTACAAAATTTGCTTCTTTATTTGATAATCAAATTTATATGTTTGAGAAGTTTATCCGAAAAGAGATATGCACAACAGTTTTATTAACTAAGTTAGTGTGCATTTCCATAGACGTTGAATAACGAAAATTTACGTGTATATTTTTTTAAAAAAAATAGTCATGCAAAAGTTGTGCTAGCAAAATCATGATAAGAAGTTTTCTTAATAATTTTGTTTGTAAAAGTTGTACTTGAAAAAATTAAAAAAGATTATACTAAAAATTTGTCGTCTTTCTGCTTGGGCCGTACGGGATGAAGTTTTCATCAGTACTCGAGGAGGAGTCCGGATGAACATTTGTAAGCAAAACCTGTAGTTATTTTGTTCAGAGGCAAAATGCTATATCAGCTTCAGCTCAGATAAGCTAACAAATTCCCTGCTGTAACTCGTCAATGACCGCTGTACCTAATGTTTTCTCAGTACATAGGTGAACCCCTTTCCCTGCTAATTTCTATTCAATTTTTGTCACAATATAGCACAGTGTGGCCAGGACATACGAAGCACTCGACTAAATGTTTTCATTTTTTAATAGCTACATGACACAGCTGGAAAGACAGTCAATCCATACAGCCTTAAAATGATTTGCAATGGAATCGTTTACAGGAGATGTATGCAGACATGCTGCACTGATCAGTTCTGAACCTGTATTCTCTGCGCTTACACTCACTGCTTAGCTTTCACCACAACCCATGGTTCTATTACACAGCTGCTCTTCAGGCTACTAGCATAGCCCAGCCCAACACGACGTGGCTTCTAGTGTCTTCTCCTCGCTTCCGCGGGTTTCTTCCACCCAGAGACCCACCGACCGCCCACACTCCAGCAACCCAGAATATTGATTTGCAGCGATGCCGCCGGTGGTCTCGAGATCCGACAGGATAGTTCGCCGGACGGCGATGATCGGCGCCGCCACCGCCGCCTTCTTGCTCCTCACCGCCGACTACGGCCCCAACTACCCCAACCCCGTACGTGCGTTTTTATTTATATTACTAGCAGTAGCATAGCAGTACAACTTCCATCCTGACCTGACATTTGTGTGTGTGTGCGTGTGCAAATAATGATATCTGTATGTATGCCTTATTCTTCGGGGAATCACTGCTGTCTTTATGTATGCCTTGTTGCTCTAATGCGAATTAGCAACCTGCTAGATTACCTTGTCAAGACAAACTCTTTGCTTTATTTCCACTGGATTGGATCACCATCGTGCAGTAATCAATACTAGTTCAGTAGTCTGCACGTTTGATTGATCTATTTGCACTGGATTGGATGCCAAATCTGGGCCGGGCTTATTTGTTGACCTGATGGATGATAATTGCACCAAACTTCAGTAACTACACTTCCTGAATGTCTCCCGCATAGAACGAGCTATAGCTGGTACTGCATGCAGACTGCAGAGGAGGATGGCTTTCCGGGGTTCAGTGCTAGCTTCTTCAACCATTCTTTGCTTCACTGCTGCATTCTTCATGCTGTTTGGGTTGAGTCGCCCTCTTGTATAAAAATATAGACAATTGAAAAGATACCCTGTCCGAATCCAAATCGGTGCGAAACCTGAATCTGAGTATGTATGAATGAACGCTAACCATCTAATAATGACCAAGCAAGAATGAGGTCTGCACCTGTGTTTTGTAGCACTCCTTTAACTTGTTGGCTGTTTTTAATTAATCATCAACATAGTATATAGTTTCAGCTTTTTTTACCTGAAAAAAAGGGACAACAGAATGCTTCAGTTTCTGTGAGTGCACGCTCTTGCCTTGCCAATTTTAGATGTTTGTACGCTAGCAGGCTCACAGCAGGTGATATATGCATCGATTTGCTAGCTTACTCGATTATCATGACCTTAATTGCAAATTATTTGCAGATAAGGAAGGCCATGGAGCTCTTCTCCAAACCGGACAGGAGTGTTCATCAAGCTCAACAAGCTGATACTAATTCGAAGCCGGATGGTAGTTAAATAAAGTACTAGTACTAGTGCACTTTCATGTGCCGACTAGCTAGGATCAGTTTCCCCTTGTTTTGTCATTGCACAACAACGTATCCAGATCCAGGTGCTATCGTGAACGTTTCAGTGATATCATGTGCCTCAGTGCCTGCTGCATGCATTATGTCCATGTGTTGCTCCTAGCTGCTGCCATGCAGTCCTCCGGATCTTGGTCGATGTATCGGCATGCAAATCCTCTCGATTCCAGCATACCATCGTACAAGAACAGGATCTCCATTTCGCCTTCAGGGTTGGGAAACGGCAGGTGGCAGATAGATTATACTAAGGGGATGTTTGAGAGGAGGGGGCTAAAACCGTCACATATTTGATACTAATTAGGAGTATTAAATCTAAACTAATTACAAAACTACTTATACAACCCCTAAGTTAAATCGTGAGACGAATCTATTAAGTCTAATTAGTTCATGATTTGACAATGTGGTGCTACAGTAACCATTCACTAATGATGGATTAATTAGGTTTAATAGATTCGTCGCAAATCATGATTTAGTTTAGGGATTCTGCAATTAGTTTTGTAATTAGCTTATGTTTAATCCTTCTAATTAGTATCCGAACATCCGATGTGACAGGGCTAAAGTTTAGCCCCTCCTCCCAAACACCCCCTAATACAATGTAACTTGAGGGTTGTTCCTGTAATGTGCACGAAATGTCTCCAAAGCCCCCTGTACTCTCTTCTCCCTTCTCGCACGGCCCTCCTCGCTTCTCCCCTCCTCTCCCTCTCCTTCTCCCCGCGACGCCGCCGCCTCCCACCTCGCCGTGCCCAGGATGTGGGGCAGCACTGAGGGCGGGACGCCGGAGGTCACCCTAGAGACCTCCATGGGCGCCATCACCGTCGAGGTACCATCCCAACGCCCACCTCAGGGGCTCTCTTCTACTCCTCGATTGATGCTGATGCTGATGCTTCTTTGTTTGCTGGGTCTGGGTGTCCTACTCGATCCCCAGATGTACTACAAGCACGCGCCCAAGACCTGCCGGAACTTCGTCGAGCTCGCGCGCCGCGGATACTACAACGACGTCATCTTCCACCGCATCATCAAGGTCTCTCCTTTGCTTCCCCCTTCTTTCTCTTGCTCTGGAGATCCTCTTGCTCAAGTAGTCTGATCCGAACCCGATGCGGTTGCTTAATGACCGGATGCTGTTCTTGCGCCTGTTTAGGATTTCATCGTGCAAGGTGGGGATCCTACTGGAACCGGCAGGGGTGGCGAGTCCATCTATGGGTGAGCAATCTGGACACTGCCCCTACTTTATTTTTAGTCAACGATTACATTGTATCTTTAGTCCAGTGAATTCTAGCAATACATGTATACCCAAATATTTGGTGGAGTACAATGAAGCATGGAGCTGTAAAGATTGGACACTCTTTTTCTACAATGTTTCAGTGGCTATGGTACATGATTTTCGCCTTCTAGCTGTATGTGTTATCCTAAAATTGACAATTACATTGTCACTTTGGTCGAACAAATGCTACCTTACAGCAGCAATGCATGTATAACCTGTATTTGGCAGAACATTACCATACATTATGTTGGGAAAGGTTAGCTACTCCGTTGCATAACATTATAGTGGCGTTGTTACACTGATTTTTGGTTGCTAGCCTCGAGAAAAACTAATTTGCTAGGCAGCCTGTAAGATATTTCTTCTCTAGGGCTGTCTGTAAGATGAATTTGTCTGTGCCATTCTTGCTCTTTAGTTGTCAACTTGTGGTCCTGTCTAAGATTGGTGCGCTTGCTGCTGTTGCTTTCTTTCGTCGTAGAGTAAAGTTTGAGGATGAGATAAAGTCGGAGTTGAAGCACACCGGGGCTGGAATTCTGTCCATGGCGAACGCTGGTCCAAATACAAATGGAAGCCAGTTCTTCATAACTCTTGCGCCTTGTCAGTCACTTGATGGTAAGGCTAGGCACTTTGGATCTTTGGTGCTACCATTTGCATCTATGCGTTTTGCTTATCTACTTTCTTTGAACTGTGTTGGCCATTTTCACTTGTGAGCTTTATAGCATAGCAATCTGGTATTTCAGTATTCAGCTTTATGAGGTTTTGCATCTTGGAATGTGATTTGTCAAAATGTGCTCACATCTGAATTAAGCGTGATAGATATATAGCACTCATGTCGAACTTTTCTTAATCTCACTGCTTGCTTGCAGTTTCATACAGCTAACATGATGTTGTAATGTTCCAGGAAAGCATACAATTTTTGGGAGGGTATGCAGAGGCATGGAAATTGTTAAGCGCCTTGGAAGTGTGCAGACTGACAAAAATGACAGGTAACGCTTGCATCTGAATTCCCATCAAAAAGTATTTTATTGTGCTGCATTGCCGCATTGGCATTATATTGTGTAGTGTGCATGAGGAGGTTATATACATGTGTTTATTTTGTGTCCATAGAATGGAAAGGGCACATCACACAGTTGCTTCATGACTAAAGAAGGAGAAATGATTTTGTTTTAGCTTATATAACCATTGATTAGGAGGTTACACAAGATTGTATTATCTGGTACTTGATGAATATACAGCATGTATATATAGTAGGCAAACCATATTCCCATTGATTCACTTGCAGGAACTCCAATTTCTCCATTTCAATCTAGTAGTGAAACTACTGTCTCCACCTGTTCTGATCTCTATTTATCCTCACTGAGCTTTCTTATCTTTGTTGGTTTCAGGCCCATCCATGAAGTGAAAATCCTTCGAGCCATCGTCAAAGATTGAGATTGAAGCTTGACGTGCTGAGTTTGGCTCTGTGAACTGTGCTTGTGCCAGTTTAGGTTTAATGATCCTGAAAGTGGTGCCATTCGGGAAAAAAGATTGAGAAACAGCCTGGTTATGGGTTGTACTACTGTTATATAAAATTCATCAAGTGGTGAATCTTATCTCTCGATCTGTCTGACTTGAAAACATACCTGATGAGTTAATCAGATCATCAAGTGGTGCATCCAACCAAACATATCCTCCTCTAGTAGAAAATAATATTGCGTTGAACATGCAGTTTCATTTGGACCTCAGAAGCAGTGCAGCCTTCTTCCACTTTTAGAAAGCCTGTTGTAGCCTTCTTTTCCTTTCTTTTCCCCGAAGCTTGACCTGGGATGGAAGAAGGCTCCAGCAGGTGAGAGAGAGCCGAGCTCTGACTTCCCAATGTATATGTTGTAGCCTTGCTATTTGTGTGTGCCATGTGCTGTTTGTCTCTTACCTTTGACTTTCATATTGCTTACCATGGCCATGCTTTGTGGGATCTTTTTGTCTATATAAATAACTCGTAATACGGTCATACCCCCTTCGCATTGTGACCTAATCAGAATTAGCTAGGGTTCCTATACCTTGCTGATCGAGTTGCTCGCACCTTGCCTAAATGGGATAGCAAAGCAATCTATAGGGTCAACACTTGTTTGAGATACCCTGCCGATTAGTGTCCAGGAGGTATTAGATCCTGAGATTCTTCTTCTTGATTTTATCATGAACAATTTTGAACTGATAAGATTTTTTTTTTCCATTCAGAACAGTGCGCTGTCACTCTCCTTGTGGAAAGAGTTTGTACTCAAAGCTCGTAAGATTGTAGAAATGAGAAGCCTTCTTAGCACCGGAAGAAGAATGCGGGTGCGTGCTTGCATTTCACTCTCCTTATTTTGGGAAAGAACGAGCTTTCACGCACTCTCCACCCTAAGACCAGGTTGACATTCAGTCGAGCCGAGCTAGCTAGTGCCATGCCCGGTCCAATTCGAATATAGCCTATATTTGAGCAGGTACATTGCTAATTTTAGCAAGGATGGAGCTAAATTATAAGTATTTGTCCTCCAACCATAGCACCTTCGAATTAATCCTTTTACACGAAATAATGATGAAAGTGAAAGTAGGGTGTTATATGTATGCGGGCTCATCCCTCGGAAAGGCTAGGCGATGCGGCTTTGCATGAGTCACTGAGTCAGTGTGCGGGCATATGGCGCATGTTGCGTATGGGTCTGGATGGGACACACGGCTTGCATATGGCGTCGGCACTAGACGTAAGGTCGTGCGCTAGGATGGAACATTTTTGGATATTTACCCAAGTGTGGGTGAGTTGGACTGACGGGGACATCGGATCTTTTGAGGAGGGAGGTGTATGTCGTACCTAGCCCAATTTGGATATAGCCCACGAGCAGCACATGCTCGCATGTTTAGTACCATTTTACTAGTTAAGTAAGGGTGGAGGCAACTTATAAGCATATGTCCTCGAGCCATAGCACCTTCGAGTTAACCTTTTTACATGAAACGAGGATAAAATTGTAAGTAGGGTATTATGCATACGCAGCTCTTCCCTCGGAAGGATTGAGTGGTTACTTATAACATAGAAGATCGAGTAGTGTTTGAGTAGTTTCATTTACATCGCCATCAACTGTTTTTTTTTCAGCATCCATACTTGCATCATCTCATGTATCCGTGTCTCCACCACCTGTATAACAACATGCTTGCATGTATCATTTTCGTGGAGTTTTAATTCATTGCAGCATCCATACTTGCATCATCTCATTTATCCGTGTCTCCACCACCTGTATAACAACATGCTTGCATGTATCATTTTCAGGGAGTCATTTTAATTCTTTGATTCATTTGTAACTAAGATATTTCTTGGATCTTTACAAAGCAATTGATTTTTGGGCACTACAACTTTCTTTGAGATTTCTTTATACACGAAAGCCATTTCAAGATCTTTCCACTTAATACCATCCTCACCAAACTTACGTGTTTAATGAACAATTGGTTACTTAGTTTCTTGTGATGTTGAAGTAGTCCAAATTTTTCTCCAAGATTGAGAGATCACCATGGGGCTCAAATTCAGAAATCCTCAAAGACAATACAGGTAGATACATAATAAATTAGGAACTAGTTCACTCCGACGAGGGCGCGTCAAAGCCGCGCATGTATTTCTAGTGAAAAATTAAATTCATCCCATCCTCAGAAACAACCAGAATTTATAATTATTTGCAGCATGTCACATTAATAATGTCCTGTTGAGCATGGATATTCTAGTTTGTTTCCTCATCAAGCGGAGTAAAAAAACCTCCCATCCTCATCAGGCCATCTCTAAGTTAAAAAAACCTGCATGTATCATGGATCGATTGTTAAGAGAGGCACTGCTCCACATCGATCGATTGTTAAGAGGTAGACAACAGCGTAAGTATATCTGGGCCAATAGTATCTGGGCGCCTACGGTTGATCGATGAAGTATGCAAGGAGTCCAACAATACGATCCAGAAGGTGATGCGGGAGGAGGGGGTCACTAGGAGTACGTACGACAGCAGCGTGTTTGTGCAGCAGTATGTGTGTTTGTGCCTCTCGGCAGTAGTTAGTATAGCAATTTAGCCAACAACCAGCGACGCATTATATATCTAATTGCATCAAAATTGATTTCGCTGGATGTATATCATTTTATATATACTTTTAGCACCTCTCTGAAAAAGTAGAAACATCAAAATTTATGAAAGAGTAAGGATTAATGCTAAATAATAATGAGTTTAAAAATCCAATGCCCATACACGTAATAATACTGATCCGAGCAAAAACTTCGGTTGATAATATGGAGGTAAGCTCATCATGATATCATCAACTGTCGCATTGAGCATTTAACCTAGCTTGGCTTTTTGATGGATCAATCCGCAAACAACTTCTTCCTTATAGGTATTTCTCCATTAGTCCTAAAAATTTAGTTTTCATTTGTGTTTAACCTCCTACCCCTATGGCATTTACATGCTCACTACATATAGCGTATAATATTATTATATGATAATAATATATATATGATCCTTACCCTATATGATAATAATATTATTATATGATAATAATATATATATATGACCCTTACCCGTAGCAACGCACGGGCAAATTTGCTAGCGACTTTTAGATTGGAAACGTGTGAGGTGCTAGAACTTTATATTTTGCAAAATCTAATAGAACGAAACCCGAACCTACAATTTGCTCCTGTTTAGGGGGGTTGCCGACGTCGAAGCTCCGGGCACCACCGCCACATAGGGGAGCTGAAACCCTAGATGTTGTGCATGCTTTGTTGTTTTGCCTAGTCGAGAGGAGAAGATGACGGGGGGAGAGAGAAAAGATCGAAGGGGTACACCCCATAACAAATGGCATAATTTCGAGGAAAAATTACCCTCCGCAGCTGGTGAAAATCTGACTAACCTGCCGTGAAAATTGAACCGAGCAAAAGCTGCTTTTGTTGTAGAATCCGGTAGGAATCCCATTCCTTTAGTTGTTGTAGAATCCGGTAGGAATACCATGTATTTAGTTGGCTTTTAGTTTTTTTTTAAGCAAAAGTAATTTTGGAAGCCAAACCAAAGGGACCGACGTTAAGACCAGATCATAACCATCCTGGGCCAACACATGAAATTTTTATACTCGGATACTTGTCGGACACCAGTACTCGGATATTTTTTTATTTTTTTTAGATAAATAAAATAATCCAGCCACATTTCCGGTTCATTTCCTCTCAGCTTTGAGCTAGCAGCGGATGCTGCTCGGTCCCTGCGAGTCAACTAGTGGGCAAACAGCCTCACAAACCACAAGGTACAGGAGACTGATACACGCAAAAATAGATTAGTAAACAGCATGGTGATATGGTGACTGCCTATTGAAATTTCCTCGGTTAATCGACTCTAGAAGTTGTTTCACTGTCATATTTCTACTACATATACAACCAGTGCCTTTGTTCTTTTGTTTCTAAATTACCATACCATGAACCTACACCGGGGGCAAAGCTCTACAAATCAAACTCTATAAGCTTTTCCCCCGTTGAATTATCTAGCATTTGCTACAAGTCACAGGTCACCGCAGATTCTCAACCGCCTGGCACATGCGTGCTCTTATATCCATTACCAGTGTCGATAAATCGGAGACACCCGGCGTTGGCACCCCAGCAGCAAGCTCTTAGGCACAGATATCACCCACATCAATTGCGCATCTCAAGCTACAGTAGATCAGTATTGGCTCCCATCAATGGAGCACATTGTCTTGGTCATTGGCTGCAATGACCGTTTGCTTCGAATTTCGCAGAAGCAGGTGAATCAGGTGAGCTCACACCATTGGCCATTACTGGGGGCTGCTTATCTCCCTCTACGGTTGCATTTGCTTTCTGTGCTTTCAGATCTGCGAGCTTCTCGGCAGTCTTGTCCGAGTCTTGCTTATTGGCAACAGGATGTTCCTGTAACAATTCTAAGCGCCTGAGAGATGGCACATCTCCATCACAATACCTGTGCCACATGTTCCTGTATGCAGCTTCCAGGCCGCGTGTGAATTTCTCCCCATCACAGACAGGTGACTTCATCATCAGCTCTCGGAGGCTCATTCTCAGTTCTTGCAAGGCATTTACATCTGATGCCAAATCCAATGCTAAGCTGACATACTCATCCTCTGTTTTGGCAACCAGTCTCCCCAACCCTGCAAGTGGGGAAAGAAGCAAAACGTCAATTCATAGTTCCATACATCCAATCAATCCTGTTTCACAGTGAAAAAAAATGTCCTGGTATGGTAGCTAGAAGATTTTACTACTAGTAGCTTCAGTTAACATTATCTATGTTCAGATAATACATGCCAGATATAACTAAAATGAAAAGGGAACTATGGAAAAGTGAATCTTTGATGCAGGTCATACACAACCATGCAGGGAAAGGAAGAGCACAATTGATGAACAAGTAGCGTAGAGTTACTAACCAACTTTGCTGAGTAGGCTAACACCAACATTATGAGCATGAACTGCACCAGCCATTGTAACACATGGAACCCCCATGTACAAAGATTCACATGTAGTGGTAGTTCCAGCGTACGGAAATGTATCCAGACTGAACAAACAAATAACACAAAATTCAGGTGATGTTTAGAGCAACACCAATAATGCTGTTTATGAACTCAGTCTACAATTGATGACTCAACTGCTCACCTGATGTCCATTAAGGAATATGCTTGCATGTGATCATGGTTCAGATGGATGAGTGGCAACAAATCAACTCGCAATGACTCCAAACCCAATTCCTCTAGTGTTGATAAAAATTTCTGTCTTATACTGTCACAGCAGAATGGCTTGCACTTAACAACAAGCCTGGAGTTTGGGACTGCACATAATATTTGGGCCCAAACTTGCAATACCTTCGGTGTAATCTATAAAGGAAAAAATTAATTGAGTGATTCAGTAGAAAGGTAAAGCTTTCAGCACATAATATTCGGGCCCAAACTTGCAATACCTTTGCCAGATTGTTAAAACTCCCAAAAGTGACAAAACCATTTGAAATTGCTGGTGTTGGACAAACAGGCCCAGCTTCCGGGGAGGGAGTGTAACAAAGAAAACTTTCAGGAAGGTGCACCAACTCTTCAACATGCCTGTAGACAATTGCTGCCATGAGCTTCTAAATATCTCAGAATAGAAAATTGCATGCCAGAAACTGTAGCTGCAAGATAATCATCTCTTACTTTTGTTTTGTTCCAGGTGGATCAGCCAATGAGTCTGTAATTCGGTAATCAATTGTTGGCAAACCTGTTGTATTAGGGTAGCCAATCCAGGTAACCTGTGAGGACATACAGATCATGGTTAAAACAAATCCTGCTCATCACATAAAGAACGAATGTTGCTCCTGTGAGAACAGTTCTGAAAATAAGGGAGGAAACAGAGATATGCATCATGGAGCAACAAAGTACCTGAATAGGAGCAGGTCGGCATGCCATTGTTCCTAACTTATTATTTGCTGTATGACCAGTAAGCTCCACAAGTATGTCCACTTTATCCTCCCTCACCAAGCTAGCAACCCTCTTTTCATCAATACCGTATATATCTCTCCACAATCCACCCTTTTTCAACACCTTATCCTTGAATCTAAGTGTCTTGGCATCTGCCTAAATAATCATGAATGAAAGTAAAAAACGAGCGAAATGAGTGCATGAAACCAAGGAGCTTGCATGCTCCAAACGGACTAAGCAATGCAGCCTTAGGTACTAGGTGAACCATAATAAACGAAACAAAATTTTCAGCAACTCAAATAACACCAGGTGTTACTTGTGTTGCTGAAGATAGTAAGTAGAATTACAGAATAAAGATCATGCAAGTAGGAGAATAACACTAAGGTGCCACTAACATGTGGCACTATACTCAACCCATTAGCCTCGCATTGGATGTTATTTCCTAATTTACTTAAATATAGAATTATTGAGCTAAATTTTCATGCACGAAAATAAGTCCCTGACAGTCACTAGATATCTTCTGCTTTGATAAAAAGGGTCATTTCCCATGCTTAATTAGACATATATTTCGGTCCCTACTACAGAAATCAATCTAATAAACTCACTCGAAGTGTGAGAACAATAGCCAAGAGGAAAAGTAACAGTTGTCTATACCTTCACAACACCAGAGTAGACAACCACCTTGCAATTTGTGTAGTCATGATGTGTAAGCGGAGCTTCAATGAAGTAGGACACAGAGTGAGTAAAGTAATCAGGAGACACGTAGCCAATGATCAATGGACGATCAGCAACTTTGGAGTTATCCCAACTAGTATGTTGTGGATACAATTTCATAAAGCGTTTCCCCCACTCCCTGTATAAGAAATAAAAGATAGTGAGCAATCCTGCTGATTTATAGGTCATGGCAATAAAAGGCCCTCCTAATGTGTGTGTGTGTGTGTGTGTGTCAAGTGTATTGTAAACAGTGAATAATAAGACCTGTGAGCTTCATAAAGCTTGTCATCTGATCCCTCATCAATATAGTTCATTGCAAGCAAACGGTTCTGTAAAATGATATCATGTAAGTTTATATCACATAAGGGCAAATGTAGGCTAGGTCAGCCATTGGAAAAAAAATACAACCCATAGATTTCACTAAAATTATAAAAAAACAAGCCAGATAATTCCTAGCAAAAGCAAAGCTTAAGTAATGAAAATTCATTCCAGAATGATAAAGAGGCGATATATGATTATTTGGATGTGCGCCATCTACCTATGGTTATTGACCAAACTGAGCAAGTTCATTTAAGAATTACTAGTGATGCCTTCTGAATTAAGTTATTTAATTATAACATAGAGCAGACACAAAACAAATTTTAATGAACATTATCAAGGCCAAAGAGGGGTACCTGACCAGCATTTCGTGAATCAGGATCGATCTGAAGGCATCTCTCATATGCCTGTATGGCTAAAGTAATACTTCCAGCATCTCTGTAAAGAACACCTAGGATGACAACAATGGTTATATGTCAGTTAATAACTCTGATAAATAATTTTAGAGAGTTGTCTTGTAATTTGGAGTTGAAAAACAAAAACAATATTACATAAAAGGTGGGCAGAAAGGCATATATATCTGTCACACCCGCATCTTACAAGGTGATTCTTGGCTGGAAATTATCAAACATGACACAATTTAAGCGTTTCGCATGGCATTGGTTGGTTATCCATTACCTAGATTATTATACGCTTCGGCGTATGTGGGATTTGCAATTATGGCCTTCTCAATCATACTTGCAGCAGCATCCATCTTACCCTGTTTGAATAAAACCATATTTCAGTAGGCTAAAAGTGTAAATTAACTAGAAAAATGAAATACAAACTTGATAGCAGAGGAACAGACCTGAACAGTATAGACAACTCCAAGGTTATTTAGTGACTGGGAGAAATTTGGCTTAATTGACAGTGCCATCTGAAAACATTAAAAAAAAAGAACTCATATTAGTCCAACCAAAAAAGACTGAAACGGAGTAAATTAGTTTCACTTACTTGATAACATTCAACAGCTTTGTCAAGGTTATCCCTATCCTTGTATATAACTCCCAAATTGTTGCACGCTTCCGCACAGCGAGGATTAAAGTGCAGAGCAAGCTCGTAAAAGACAATAGCCTTCACATGACTCAGGAAAATGTATTGTTAGCAAAATGTGAATGTTAATGTTAGAACAGAACTAATGAGATTATCTTGTGACTTACCATCTCAAAATTCAACATTTCACCATATGCAACGCCAAGATTATACATGGCATCAGCATAGTGCCAATTATAGAACAGAGCTTTCTTGTAATACGCCACACCTTGATTGATGTCACCTTCAATTTTTACCTGAGGATTTACAATGTCTTAATAAGTGAAAACACAAGCGATGGGAAACAATCAATCACCAATAAATGCATATTATCATACATAAGAACTTCAAAACTGAAATAATTGCTATACGTGAAATTAATGCTGCATAGGTGATAGGTGATGTTCCCATTAAGGGCAGTCGAAACTATTTCGACATTGACAACATTTTTGTGTGTAGGCAGAAAATCAAAGGTGTGTCGATAAGCAATTGCCAAGAGTTACATTTGCTTTAAGAAGGGAAACAGATTATGTTTTACACAAGGCTTGAGTAGTAGAGTTACAGTTCAAGTCTGTCAGGTATGAATTATTACCACTACAAACTTGAGAATTGCATCCAAAAAAAGAGAAAAAAATGGACCAGGATGAACAGAGCACACACAAGAAAATAAATATTCTGAGCTGGTTGAAATAGTAATAGAAAAGCTCTACACCGCACCTTTGTTCCCAAGTCAGTTAGTGCTATTGCCATATTATTCTTAGCAATCTCAAAGTTGGGGGAAATAGTCAAGCACCTGGAATACAGTAAGATCATGAGAGGAGCATTTCAACATGTTATTGTTTCAATTACTTAGGAACACCAGAATACTTGACAGGTTGATGACACAAAACCTCACTTTACCTCTCATAACAGGCAATTGCTGCTTCAAGCTCCCCCCTATTCTTATAGATAACTCCCATGTTGCAGTAGGCCTCGGCATACAATGGTCTCTCCAATGCTGCTTTCTCATAACAAGTAAGAGCCATATCAAATTGCATCATCTCTGAATAAACCACTCCAAGGTTGTAATAAGCAGGCTGCACCAGTTAGATGAAGGCATCGTCACGATATAAGAGTTGTTCATAGAAAGACAACTATAGCAATGCAGATACAAGCTGGTGTGATGATGGTACCGCATAGTGGTTGTCTACTTCCAGAGCTTCACAATATTTTTGAATTCCCTCCTCTGTATTACCAGCAAGCTTCAAGCTAGTTCCAAGATCAGTCAACACAATAGCAAGAAATTCCGAGGCAGGTTTGTAGGAAGGATCTGCTGTCCGGGCCTTTTGATATGCCTGTTCAGTTTTTTTTATTTTCCAATGAGACATTTAGCAAGGTAATACAAGAGGCAAATGAATACAGTGACAGCAGGAAATTCATAAACATACTAATGTTAAATCATTTAATTAGGCAAACATGGGAGACAAGAACAGAGTCAAGGTACAAACAAGATAAAATGGCATTACTAGATTTGCAGGGGTGTAAAACTGTAAGTTTATAATTGTCTATTTTCCTTTAAAGTCACATAGGCTCCATATGATGTTCCATCTAAGACGTCTTGTGTTCATAACAATAACATATTACAAACAAGGTGTATCTTTTTTCTGCCACATATTGCAGTTCACAAGAACCAGAAAGCCAACAGATAGAAAAGGAAATGTGCATAATGAGACTTGCAAATACCTCTGCAGCTTCAACCAAGTGACCCTCATCTTTGTAGATAATCCCACAATGCGTGAGAGCACACGCGTTTTCTGGCTCAATTTTCACAGCCTCTGTGAAGCACTCAATGGCCTGCCTTGGTAGGCTCTGCGCCTGAAGGCAAATCCCTTTCCCAATAAGGGCCTCCACATTGGTGCCCTCCTTCTCAAGCACAACGTTGTACAGCTGGATCGCATCAGCGAACTTATTGCGCGACCGGAGGATGTTCGCATACCGCAATGCCTCCTTCCCTTCCAGCTGCTGCTTTGCTGGAGAAGCACCCCCGTTGCAGTCAGGGGCAACACCGTTGCTCTCCTTCCCTTGAACAGAGTCCATCCCCGGCTGCCCCATGAAAGAGAGAGAGAGTCTTTATTGTCCTTATTATCTGTGAGAAATTGCAATAATCAATCAGTTCCTAGGTTTGCCAAGAAATCGAACAGGGAGCCACTAGTAGGGGGGAAACGGGACAAAAATTGGAGCAGGGACTGACCTGGCGTGGGGCCTGGGGGTTCAAACTGAACCCCCAATACTCTTGGAAAAGGAACTGCACCAAGAAGTCTTATTGTGTGAAGCAATGTCGATCTTGCGCGCCTAAGACGACGAAAAAGAAACCTAACTGGACAATCGAGGGATGGACTGGATTAGCAGGGAAGCAGGACCACGTAGGTCACCAAGACTATATATGAACAAAGAACGAGAAAGAAAGATTTGGTCTTGGTTGAGAAAACATAATCGTTGAACGTAGAAATCCATCAAGAAAGGTCGGAATTACTTACCAACGGTCCCCCAAAGTAGGAACCAATCTTCGCCCGGCCGGAAAGATTCTAACGGAACTCCACTAGAGCGAGAGCAGAGCAGCGCCCTGCCGAAGGCCTTGAACTGCCTCGCGGCAGCGGCGGCAGGCGGCGCGCCGCCCGGCGCTCGGCTGCGCTGCGCAGGGAGCCAAGACAAGCTCTGGACTCTCAGAGACGCCCCGCGCGCCCGGAGGCGGGAGTGGCAGGACGCTCTTGGCCGCCCTCTCGTAGCGCCAGCATCGAGGGGAGCGGTGATCGCCGCCGCGGCGAGGATTTCGGCGGCGGCGGCGGCGAGGGTTTCGGGAATGGAGGTGGGGGGTAAGGCGGGGGGAAGCGACGGCGTAGTACTGCTGACCCTTTTGTGTTTAGGCCCCTCCCTTTTCCGGAAAATTGCTGGCGCTTTGCCTTTACGCTTTGGCTCGTGCGCTCGCTTTGATTGATTTGGGGAGCCTTTTTGTACTGCCCGCCCGCCGCACAGTCGCAGCTGCCACCTCCCTCTGCATCGTGCAGCTTTCTTTTCCAGCCATCTTTTTCACTGCCACCCCTTCGGGTTTTGCATTATTTCTTTTTCTTTTAACGACCATACGCGGTAAACCAGAGAACTTTCTTTTGACTGGAAAAGCAAGAGAATTTTGCCACTATATATGCCAAGAATTCGGTCTAGTATCTTTTTTTCCTTCTGTGTCTCTACATTTTCTATATGTGACTAAGTGAAAATATAGTGGATTTTTACCGAGTTTTACGCAATATATCATTTGGTTTGGTGTTGTGGTCTAGAGTTGCTTTGAATTGAAGAACTACGTCAGTAGAGTTAACGTGGCGGTTGCTGGTACACTAGCATTTATACTTGCTTACCTCAAATGTTGTTGACTTCCTCAGTTATCACGTCAACACAGCCACTTTACTCTACTACCTAATATAGTCTTTGAATTGGATGATACCACTAGAGATATAACCCAACCACTAGTGTTACAACAACATCTACAATTTGCTTTACTACTGCCACGTTTGAATTGGATGATGCCACTAGATATAAACGCAAGCACTAGTGATATCCATAATGGGCTCTGATATTTTCTCCCTTGTCGCAATGTCACCTCCATATACTCACTTTCACTCTTTACTCCAAAAGAACATCCACTTAACATGGTCGTATGAGGAAAACTCTAATCCGATTACATTACTCCAAGATAGATCACTACATCATTGCAAATCGATCGGAAAACTCCTGATGCAGTTATAATCCAAGGTAATAGGTTATTGCAATCAGTCGCCCAAGAGGAATCAAGCTGTTAACCCAAGATGCATCGACGCCATAGGGAAAGTCTCCTTTGATCAAGTTACGTCAACTGATCAGGTTGTCTGACCATTGCATTGGCGTTATTTGGTTGAATACATTCAGAACGAACCTTGCTTGCTGCACGACTACCAAATATGCACAGGCTGCTGCAAAGAAGCAGCATCACAAGTCGTAGATGAAGCTTTCCACATTCAGAATGCAGCTGCTGATTTTGACCAAAAACAAGCAAAAAGCAATGCAGCAAAGGTGTAAACATCCACACTTAACACGTATCACAGGCACATCAACACAGATTTCCCAAGAAGCTTTGCTACCGGTGTAGGAATCTCAGATCTCACAATGGGAAAGCTTTCCAATTCAGGGAGCAAAAAGCTATTGAGGCAAGGTAACTTATGATAGGCAAACCATAGTAACGAACTAATGCGCAAAATCTCTGAAATGTTTCAGCCACATAGAGATACTCATCACAGGTAACATAACCATTAGCAAACTCTTGACAAAGATGACTGTTCTAAGGCAGAGGAGCTCCTCCTACAGAGAGCAAACAAAGCATTACAGCTCCCTGGATCCTTAGGTGTTGGTTGCCCTGGTGTAGATCTGCTGGCTTGAGTGCTGGGCGACCATCCGGATGAGGCCACGAGCCATCAGGTCCTTGATGGCCCTCCGGGCAAGGGAACCATTGATCTACAAGCAAATGGAAATAAAAAATTTAGTCATGCAGTGGCAAGAAAGATAATTGCTAAACAATATGCAAGTCAATTGCCTCACCAGACTGCATTCAAGTTCTATGCACTGTAATTATCATACTTAAAAGATAACAGGAACATATACGAGAGCTGGCATTTTAAAAGGAAACAAAAGATACACATCTATCAAGATAAAAAACAATACACAATGTTATGGCAATAACTACAAGATTGCGTTTATGGTAAACATCCTCTGTGACACCTAGTATACCCAGCAAGAACACAGATGCATAAACTAGCGTTTGTAAAAACAGCAGACATCTAATTCCACAGAAGCAAAACCTAATGAGCAATGCATGACAAAAAAGGCAGTATGCAAAGATCACCAAGATACTGAAACAAGACAAGCAATACCGCAAAAATATCTAATTCGCATACGGGTTCATACAGCAACTTAGATCAATGCAGCATGTGTGGAAAACCTCAGCTATTGAAAATCTGATACACTAGATATCTACAGGCACCACCTATGACTTGTTCATAACTGTCAAGCTTAGTGATTACGATATGGTTCACGGCATTGAAAATTCACAGAACATCCATAAGAGGCTGGCACATCAAGCCATTACTGCTATTCAATTGGCCATCAGATGAGCCAAGGAGCTGCAGGCATCAAATACGATTCGTTCTACAGTTACCCACTACTCATCTACCACTTGGTCCTCGGGATCTGGAAGGAGGGGTTTACCCTGAGGCGCTCGGAGAGGACGGAGGGGGTGATCTGCTTGTACTTGGGCGCCTCGGTGAGCAGCTTGTCGTAGGTGGCCTGGTCGAACAGCACCGAGTTGTTCACCTTCTCCTTTTGCTTTCCCTTGCTCCACTTCTGCCAAAACAAATAAGCGCATCCACCATGAGAACCCCAGAGATGTCAGCAGCCCTGACTATACGAAGAGACGAGCGAGTCGGAGAGACAGCCGCACCTTCTTCTTCTGCTTGCCACCGCCGGACTTGGCCGGCTTCGACGACGGCGGCGGGGCCTTGTCCTTCTTCGGGGCCTGCAACGGGACGCGCGAGCAGATTAGACACACGGGGAGATGGATCGGCTGCGACCAATGGCGCGGGGAAGAGGGAAACAACGCACCATCTCGGCTGCGGCGGCGGTGCGGCGACGGCGACGGCGGCGCGAGGGGAGGGAGCGAAGGGTAGGAGGAGTCTGCGGCGCCGGCGCTAGGGTTTTGTTGAGTGAGGTGGGACGGTGTTATATAGCGAGCTCGGTGCTGGTCGACCGTCCGATCTACATGGGCGCTCCTATACATCGTGCCGAAGACAGGAAGTCTTTCCGTCGCACGGCCCATAAGGCCCACGAAAGAATTCCTTCTTCCTCTCAACATCGTTTGCGTCGTACTCCATACGCTGACGGCAGAGATTTCTCAACAATGAGCTCGAGCTTTAGCTGCGAAACCTATGGAAACGGCAAGCAGTTATTAACATTTAATTAACTAGCAAGCATTCAATTACATTTTAGCATAATTTCCTCCTGCAACGCAACCAGTAACAAAGCATTGGCAGAACTTCATATAGGCTAAACTGGGTGCTAGGGATGGCAACGGGCAGGTTCGGTTCGGGTGGAGTGTCTGGACACCCAAAATCAAAATCCGAACCTAAAACCCGAATCCGCTCCGAACACCGATTCGGGTGAAAATCCATCCCCAAAACCGAAACCCGCGGATACCCGAAACCCGACGGATTAACCGAAACCCGAGAATACACGTTGCGGGCGGCGGCTGGGGCTTGCGCGGCCACAACAGGGAGGAGCGGGCGGCCACGGAGGGGAGGACACGTGGCGCGTGGCGGGGGGATGTGCTGAGCAGGGAGAGGATGACGGGCGAAGGAGGAGGACGATGGTCGACGCGACACAGGGCTTGCGCGAAGGAGAAGGACGACGGCCGGCGCGGCACGGGGCCTGTGCAAAGGAGGAGGGTGGGCGCAAGCGCGAGGGCTCGGTCGATGGGGGAAGGCCTGTGGTCGGCCAGCGCGGAGGAGGAGGGCGGGTCGCGGCTCCACTGGGGCTCGGTGGGCGGCGGGCGGGGCGGCGGAGGAGCAGGAGGCGGGCGGCGGGGCGAAGGAGTAGGAGGCCGAAGGCGGGCACGGCTGACCAGCTGGGTGCGGCCTACGACATGCCACATGCAGGAGATCGGGAGTCGCGGCCTCGCGGTCACGGGGCGGCGGGATGCGTGGGGTCGGGGGCGTCTGGGTGCGGGACGAAGGGCGTTATATACCTAGGGTTGCTAGGT
>NC_028455.1:35533847-35557589 GCF_000263155.2 Setaria italica | reverse complement strand
CTGCTTCGCCAGGAGGGGGTAGGGGCACGTAACATCATAGGACCCCGGGCACCTTGAGGTTTGATAGGGAGCAGAGAAAGAAAGAAGGGGGTGTCCAACCGTTGACCACGTGGGCAGGTAAGTTGAGATGGGCCGGGACCGGCCGCGGTGCAGCTAGGTGACCTGTCGAGGTTTAGGTGATCCGGTCGGGTTAGCCGCGGTGGCAGGACGGGGGCATCCCGCATCTGGAGGGTATATTCCCTCGTAGGGATGTCCCCGTCCCACCTGTCCTCCAACCAAACGCGGGACGAAGTGGGATCGTCCCGTCCCGTCCCACTTCGTCCTCGCAACCAAACGCACCCTAATGGGCTCAATGTTTCAAGGCCCCGATGGAGCTCCACGGGTGGATTTAAGAATCCGCTCCAAACCCGAAGTATTTCGGGTATCCGAACCCGAAAAATTGTGGGTGAAAACTAGAAACCGAAACTGAAACCTGCGGATATCCACCCCGAACCCGATCTGCTGCCATCCTTACTGGGTTCTGACCCACCCCTAGGAAATAGTTACAGGCATTCACCAGTTCACAATTTAACAAAGGCCAAACTGGGTGCTGCTCCAACCCCAAGGAAAAGCATTCAATTCAAAATCTAACATACTGCAACCAGGAAGGCGCAAAGTTTCTCTCTATTTGGCTCCCCCACCTAAAGTTTAGTACCCGTCACATCGGATATTTGGATACTAATTAGGAGTATTAAACATAGATTCGTCTCGCGAATTAGTATAGGAGTTTTGCAATTAGTTTTATAATTAGCTCATGTTTAGTCATTCTAATTAGCATCCAAACATCCGATGTGACACTGGACCTCGTATCCAAACATTACCTTCCAATTCTGGGTAGAATCGGTGCTGTTCTCAAGTAGCAGCTGCTCGTTTTTGATGGGTCCCTGCAGCAGCGGACCAGTAAGGAGTCAGATTAGCTTAGGGTTCATCAGGTTCAGAACTTCAGATTACCTTAGGGTGCGTTTGGTTGCGAGGACGAAGTGGGACGGGACGGGACGATCCCACTTCGTCCCGCGTTTGGTTGGAGGACAGGTGGGACGGGGACATCCCTACGAGGGAATATACCCTCCAGATGCGGGATGCCCCCATCCCACCAAAACGAGCGAACGGGGGCATCCCACTCCGCCCCCGTCACGCGCCGTCCGTCCGCACCGGTGGAGGGGGCGAGTTTGGGCAGCGGGAGCCGCCGGCGGAGGGGCCGACGCGGGCAAGCGCGGCCGGCGCAGGCGAGCAGGGCCGGCGGGCGGGGGCAAGCACGGCAGCGGCTGGCGCGGGCGAGCGTGGCGGGCGCGGGCGAGCGGGGCCGGCGGGCGCGGGCGAGCAGGGCCGGCGGGCGCGAGCTCCACCGCGGCCGGCCGGTGGAGGAAGAAGATACCTGTTAGTATGACAGGTGGGCCCCACAAACGGTGTTAACAGAAGAAGAAAACGGTGCTCGTCCCGTCTATAGCGATCTCTCCAACCAAACAAAAAATTAGGACGGACCCATCCCATTCAACCAAACAAGAAATGGGATCATCCCATCCCAAAAATCTGGAACGGGACCGTCCCGTTCTACATTGTCTCCCAACCAAACGCACCCTTGGGTTTAGCAGGGTTTTGGGAGTTCGTACCTCTGCGATCCAACTGGTAGTCATCAGGTTGCTGCGGCCCTTCCCAAAGCTCAAGAAGGACATCATACCGGCCGCCGCATCGACGGCACGCACGCGCGCGGGGGCGTCGTGGAAGCGCGTGGCCTGGCCGTAGATGAGGCCCGAGACGCCGCCGCCGCGGCCGCCGCCCAAAATGAAAGGGTACTTGGTAATGGTAATGAGCTTGGTTCTCATGGGTTCAAAACGACTTGCTCCCTCCGTTCCAAAAATTTGAACATTTTTTTCCAAAGCCTGGACTGACCTGATTGTGAGATGAAATATAGTGGGGGGAGAAATAAAAGGGACTGCATTCTTATGAATGGTTGGGATCTTGGCACCCTGTCTGCCTCCTTGTAGTAATGCAGCAAAAAAAAAAAAAGTGCTCAATGAATAGTCTCTATTCTTCTTGAGCGATCTGCAAGTTGCAACCATCGATTGGAGCTAGATGGCTGGTGGTTTCCTAATCTGAAACTCTTCTTGGTCGGGTTGTCTAGGTTAGACCCGAGCATTTTGCGGGCCGGTTTGGGGCTCGGGTCAGGCTGAAAAAAACTCGATTCATTTCGGACTGAAAATTTGAGCCCACGACAGTCCCATGGTGTTGTCGGGCTAAGTTTTCGAGCTGAGCTTGTGTTTTCCATTCTTTTTAAGTTAAAAATTAAATAAAATTAATTGTTTGGGTGGGTTCGGGTTGGCCTGATTTTTTGGACTTGATTTTCGCTGATCACGCCCCGCTCAGAAGTTAGCGTGAGCGGGTCAAAACCCACCGGGCTCAGGCCGAGCTCAAAATGCTCAAGTCTTAGTCTAGGTCGACCAGCAGAAACCTCACCAGCATCTACTTCTTTGGCGGCCTCGGGTGCAACCGTTGCAAAAAGGGAGGTGGGCACAAATATAATGCAGATGCTGTGCTACACGCTCCTCAGCGATTATATTCTGCTTATTAGAGGTAAATCGTGTTTTTTTCCTGTGAATGTTGCGCTTAATTTGACTCGTAAGTTTCAGATATTAGTAACTAGTTCTAGCTCGATCAAATTCCATATAAAGGCATGAAACAACACATCTTTTAAGTTTTAACTACCGGAAGCAAAACTTAGCGGCAGCTACCAAGAAGCTTCAAAATACTATACGTGTTGCGCTCACCGAAGCTTGTTCACCTGTCGCAGCTTGCTGGTGAAAACATACGCTTGAAAGCTTGTTCACCTGTCAAGTACCAGAGTTGCAAGCAAGCTTGTGAGACACAGAAAAAAAGAACAAGGCAGGCATGCCATGAGAGCATAACAGCTGCTCACGTTACTGCGACAACGCAGTTCTTTCACCAGCATTGGACCAGAAAATGGTTCTCACACCTTGTTCGAGCTTCTCAGAGTCAGGAACTAGGCGCCACCAGCATCCAAAATAAGTAAACAGAAGACAACGCAACAAGACTGATTTACCACAAGAGAGCAACACAACAACGACATAAGTTTCAACAGCAACAGAGTCTCAAACTACGGATGATGCCGTCTTTAACACGCCCGAGCAACCGAAAAACACAACACATATCCAGTGCGGTCGAGCCATTAACGTTTTACAGAATTTATTCTTCCATCGCTAGACATGTAAACACAAAGCTTGTCCATCGGAGACAGGTGAAACTGGATTGCCTTCGGGCAGCACCGTGCCAATTCTAGTTAGATCCCTCGGGCTTCTGCAGATATATAATACAAGCACATAATATGCACACAGCACAAACTGATGCTAACGAAAATAAGTACAGTAAGCCGCAAACGGTCTTTAAATGTTGATCTTGATAAATCGAACATCGTATACATTTGCGACAATTCTACGCAATGCCAAACTACAATTTGGATTTGTTTTCACCCTAACACAACAAACATAGTGAAGCCTCTGTCAAAGTTATGCACAATCATCTCGTGGGGTGTTTGGCTGTTTGCTGCAGTGCACTGCAGTCAAATGGACCGAAGAGGGCACTACAAATTTTCAGTGATGCGAAAATGAGCCAGATGATGTTGATTGATTAAAACAATCAACTGACTCACTGGAGTGCCTATTGCAAACAGCAATGCGGTTTCCACACACAGATCAGAGAGCTATGTATATCGGTGTTGACCAATGCCATAGATAACATACAGAGAACGTTGCAGCCGTACCTTGTCGGCGTCGGCGGGCTTGGTCTTGTCGGCGTTGGCCTTCTCCTGCTCGAGCTTCTTCTTGAGCTTCTCCTGCCGCTCCCTCTCCATCTTCTGCTCCCAGCAGCGCAGCCGTCCGCCGGCCCCAGATCAAATCCAAACATCATCAGCCTCGACCGGAGAAATGGTCAGCGGGGAGGGGGTTTAGGGTTGGGAGGTTGGGGGGTGACGGCGGCGACGCACCTGGATGTAGACGCTCTCCTTGGCGCGCTCCTCCTCGCTTAGCAAGCGGCCCTTGCCGTCGCTGAGGAGGCGCCGGCCGCAGGCGGCCGCGGGGGCCGAGGGGGCGCGGAGGCGCGCGGGGAGGGAGGCCAGCACGGACCGCATCGCCATGTCGTCGCGCTCGAATCTGCCTGTGGTGGCCTGGTAGGGTGGACTCGCCTCGACTCGAATGGTCTCGCGACCTCACGGCGGCGGCGGCGGCGCCTCTACAAATATACAAATAATACAAGCCGTTCGATGGGGACCCTGCGAAGCGGGGCAGAAGCAACGAGAGAAGCGGACCCGGGACATGGAATACTGTGGTGAATGTGGCGAGATCTCGTGCGTGGTATTTCTTCGAGGTGATGAGAGTGATGTGGAGTCCAACGACGAGCGTGGCGAGGTTCCCGTGCGTTTGTGTTATCATCGTGATGATTGCGAGGGTTTCAGATATAGTGGTATCACTATGTCAGATGGAGTGTGGTGTTGCAGAGCTACTACCGTGAAGGGTCCCGCATGATGATGGTCTTCTTAGTGCGGTGCGGTTTGTTTTTAGGTCCACAAACGCGAGATCACGTTGGGAGGTCTTGGCAACTATATGAGAGTGGGTTTGTTGGTGGATGCTGTGATAAGACTTTCGTTCCGGCTGCCGTTGTCGAGTGGAGTTGTGCGACCGCGTTGAGGTCCCAATCCAACCTGATGGTTTTGACGGTTTGAGTCGTGTGTTACCCACATTGATATCCCAATCCAACAGGACAGGTATAGGGCTGTTTTTTTTTTCCGGACAGGTATAGGCTGTTTTTTTTCCTATAGCCTTCCAAAGCCGTAGTTTTAGTCGTACTCTTATATTTTTCTGCTATATCTATAAAATCGGCACTATGTACGGTTCGGTTCGTTAGAGCACAGGTCGGACAGTGTGCACGAGAAAGGGGTAGAAGGCTTCAGAAATCCACCTGATTTTTCCTTTTTCTTTTTAAAACAAATTCGGATCAAGATTTGGGGAGAGTCCCTTTCGTTTTCCCACTTGGCTCATTTTTCCCCGTGCATCAAAGCCCAAAGACACTATTTGATAGCTAATTATTTCAGCTAAACAATATTATGCACACAATCTCATTTTGTTGTAACAAAAAGTGGCATGTTTACCCGATTTATAACACTTACATGCGTGTTGTTTCCCTTGTCCATTATGGTATCCATAACAAGCATGGATTTGCATCTGCACATTGAGCTCATTCTCGTCTAACGGGCTCTGCAGCGGGCTCTCGATTGGTAACCCGCTGACTCCTGCCTGGGCCTCCATTGACCGACCAGCCCATACGGCGGCCTCAGCGCCCGATCCGGCCCGAGTAAGCCTGTAGCCGCCGTAGCCGACCTCTCCTCTTCGTCGTCGTCTCCATCTCGCCCGAGAGGAATTCCCCCCACCAAATCTCCCTCCCCTCCAACACCATCTCGTGGAAGCGCCGAGATGTACCACCCCACCAGAGGCGGCGTCCGCGGCGGCCGAGACCGTAAGCTCCCTTCCCCACCTCTCTCTTCTCCTATCCGCTTCTCGATTCGGTCTTGCTCGTTCCACGGCATGAAATCCGCCGCGCGATTTGCCGCTAGGGTTTCGATGCGTGCGGCCGGCCGCTGGGAATTTGCCTTCTCCGTGGATGCTTTAGCCGATCCATGCGACTCTAGGTTAGCAATCGTTTACAAAATCGTGCTTCTACTCGCGTTCCCGTGGCCCCAGGGCGCTGCTTGCACCTTGCACCGCCCTAGTGCGTTGCGGACATGGGATTTGGTTAGACTCTGAAAAATTGGTGTTCAGACGAGCCTGTTGCTCGTGCAGATTCTGTGGCAGGTGGCCGATCTCTAGGTTTTAATTCAGTTGTCAGTTCATTAGTTCTGAGGGTCTTGCTCTGATGTTATGATGTTAGTATAATCAAATGGATGAGGCATCCCCCAAAATAAACAGGATAAGCTGATATGCTGAAATTGTTCATGTTCATACAAAATGTCTGCCTGTTCATCTATTTATACGACGTCTCAGGAAACTGTAATCCAAGAAAAATAACCAGGATAATTAAATTAAAGGCACCTTATTAGTCTTCAGGAGATCATTACAACCCACGTGATGATGGTGCATTATTGTACCATATCTCGTGCTGATTACTCTCTGGTCAAATGGAGTTCTTTTAGATACCATGTCTCTCGTTTGCTATAAAGTATGCATTGTAAACTTACTATCTTGCAAGGTCCTAGATGCTGCTTGGTTTGCTTCACTATGCACTTTGTTTGAATTTAGGTGTTTGTTTTTGTTAGTTACATTTCCTTGAGCCAGAAATGCCCACCTGCTATTGTGCAAAAGCATACCTTTTGATCTTTGCTAGAAGCTTTTCTGCATGTTGTTATCATGTGTTACAGTCTCCATTTTCTTGCTTTATTTGCAATCTAGCTTCATTATCATATGCCTTGGGACATAAAAAGGGACAGTGGTTCTAAGTGCATATTTTTCATGCAGAATTTAAATGGGACGACGTGAAGGTTGACAAGCATCGAGAGAATTACCTTGGTCATAGTGTTAAGGCTCCTGTCGGAAGATGGCAGAAAGGTAAATACATCATGCCTTTTATCTACCTGCTGTCATCCTTTTTTACATGCTGCACTTACTGAATCTGCTGGATGCGATATTTAACTGCTGATTATCCTATGTTGCTGCTCAGTTATATGGTTCATATAATAGTATTATGTCTCGTGCGATATATTTTCCTGCTCATCTTAGTCCTGGTATGTGGAGATTTGGAATGCTTTAACTTTCCATCAGCTCAATGGTTGTGCACATTTGTTATTCAACTAGAGGCTGCATTTAATTCTGTTAGGTTGAATAAATTATTGATGAAAACATTTTCTGATAGTTTGGATTGGTCCTGTTTCTGTTTAGACGTACAAGGATGCATGTTTAGGCAGCCTTGAATGAAATAGGTTTGAGTTTTGTCAAGTCAATCATAGATAAAGAACATCGCTGAGCAAGCTAGCCTGCTTAGCTACTGATGTGTCTGAAATGAACTTACAGATTCCTGGTCCAAATGGAGTTTAGCATTTACACTATATAACTTTCTAGTTATTCATCGGTAGAAGGATTATCTTGCAAACATTTTATAGGACTGTAAGTCCAGTGAGCGAAGCTCCATAATGATGTGTGTATTTCTGTTACGCTTTGCAATATCTGTACCATAGGACTCCTGCTTTGGCCATGACCACCTTAGCATCGTAGACTAATAAGGGTAGCAAAACCTCTGCTTTTATCTGGTGGAACTTGTCAAGTGTCTCGATGGTCCTGTCACGTTTGTGCTTACAGTGGTCATTGCTTCTTATATTGAGTTCTTGAGGCCTGTGATTCACTAATTAAGGCATGCGGATTCTGCATGTTGATATGATAGATTGTGGCTATCTCTTCCAGGAAAGGACCTGATCTGGTATACTAGGGATAAGAAATCTGACACAGAAGATGCTCTGAAGGAAGAAATCAGGAGAGTGAAGGAAGAGGAGGAACAGGCTATGCGCGAGGCACTTGGCTTAGCTCCTAAGCGCAGCAATCGACCTCAGGGCAATCGCTTGGATAAGCATGAATATGCTGAGCTGATTAAGAGAGGATCAACTGCAGAGGATTTGGGAGCAGGGCATGCTGAAGCAGCACAAGTGCAGGGTTTAGGCTTGTACAAGTAAGCCTCCATATTTGAGAAAAACCATTGCTCTTTTGAAATATAGTATCATGTTCAGATATTTGTTTGATTTAATTAATGTTATCCAGTAAATGTTTTACAAATCTAATGCAAATTTGTCCCCTTGTCTACAGGGCTCCTCATGATGAGGGAGAATCGAGTTCTTTTAACCTTGATCCTCCTGAAATGGCACCTGAGCAGGCTGACCCTCCGCCAGCATTGGAGGAAGATTCACAGGATGATAGGAAGCGGAAAAGGCGGCATGAGGAGAGGAGAGGGGACAAAGAGCAGAAACGAGAAAAGCATGGCGATGGAAAACAAAGGAGGCGAGACAAGCACGAGAGGAGGCGCGACTCGGAGGATGGATCAAAGCGGCATCGCAAAGATAAGCAGAAGAGGCGTCATGATTCTGATTCTAATTGATAGCGACTCTGCCTGTATCTGTATGATTGTTTATGGCAAAATAATATATGACTGCTGTTATGTGAAGGAACTCCATTTGCATGTATCTGTATGACTTCAATATTTGATTCTGATTCTAATTGAGGCGTTGCTGGCGGTGTTGGCAACGCACAGTGCTTTTCCGGTCTCTCTGGGCGGAGGTTTGGCGTCGTTTGTAATGTAGCACGAACTGCATGTGGGAGCGGCCATGTGTTTCATGAAAGATATACATTAGTTGAGCACTGTTGCACGACTCTGCAGTAATCTAGCATTTTAGCACGAACTGCCACTACACCTTCCAACCATGTCCACCTTAGATCTTCTAGTGTGCCATCCAGCCCTTGTTCTTATGAAATTGATGTTGATGAGAAGCTCCAGAGCTTGAAGGCATCCACCTCTTCATCTTCTGCTACCATTGGAATCAAGTGTGATGGTTTGAAAAGCTTGGAGAAGTCCAATTACATTGGTGAGCTTGTGTGCTTACCTCGCAGCCACGTTAGGCAGCAAAAGGCAGCAGTGGAGGAAGGGCTTGATCGCTCACTTGTCATGTTCGATCTCTGCAACGCCATGCAAGAGAGCTTTGGGGAGCTCAAGGAAATCACCCTGGACATGTAGCTGGTACTCAAGAGAGGAGACAATGCAGCTATACAGTTCGACAAGGCCAGCAAGAATTCTGCTTCAGTTGATCAGAAAAACTGCAAGGTGGTCAAGCTGTTGTCTGAAGAAAGAGAGATTGCAGTTTCCATGCTAGAGTCCTTACTGCATCTGCTGACAAAGCAAATTGTTACGCCAAGTTGTAGCAAGTGGTCTCTAGTCTCGAAGACATTCCAGAAGAGAAGAGTTGCTGCAGTCTCCCAAACAACTACCAACAAAATCATTTCACAAGACGTAAGAAGCAGCAAGCAAAAGGCGCAGAACACATCCAAATCCCAGACCAACTAAATGGCGTAGCATTGTACCTCCGGTCGTGGAGGAGCCGGCGCTGATGTCTCGGTTTCGCTGCAGATTTTTTTTTAAAATCTTTGTTATCCGTGGCAATCTTACATGCTCGAGCGAATTCTTTGTTGGTAGCAATCGAAACATGACAGCGCGATAATAAGCTAACCATTCAGCAGCTACAAACTTTGCAGAAACACGTGGATGATCTGGAGCTGGAGGTGAGCCAAGTCGCAGCTTTCACCTCGACTCCGCTACGCCCGTGCAGGAGAGCTTGCCACCCATAATGCAGACATGACAGCCTTGTACTGAATGCAAGCATCAAGCCATCAACTGCTGATGCTTCTCTGGTTGGGTGGCTTGATCTGCTGAAGATCGCCATTTGGTTGCACATGAAAATGATTCTTGCTGTTTCAACCTCTTTCGCTGTATAAATAGGGGAAGCCAAAGCCAGGAAGACACCATTGCAGCAACTTTGCCTTCTCTTCCATTTCCATTCCATTCAAACATGGCCTACCACCGGAGATCCGCAAGTGTGCCCTCAAGCCCTTGCTCCAATGAGACCAGCATTGAGGAACAGCTGCAGAGCCTGAAGGCGACTGTCTGCTCACCTTCAGTGACCGTCGAAGCCATGGTTGATGGTCTGACCAAGCTTGGGAGCATCTACAGCCGCATCGATGAGTTCATTTGCGTGCCCAGCAGCCAGCGTCAGGCAGTGGAGGATGAGCTCGAGCGCTCTCTCGTCCTGCTTGACCTCTGCAGCGCGGTGCAAGAGAGCTTTGCGGAGCTCAAGACCATCATCCAGGAGATGCACCTGGTTCTCAAGAGAGGAGATGCTGCAGCTGTTCAGGCCAAGGTTCAGTGCTACGTCCGCATAGCCAAGAAGGTGCAGAAGCAGTTCAAGAAGGTCAGCAGCAAGGCTGCCTCTGACACCGACAGATGCAGGGTGGTCAAGTTGTTGGCTGACGCAAGAGAGATCACCGCGTCGATGCTCGAGTCGACATTGGATCTCCTTTTGAAGCAAGTTGTTGTGCCAAGTTCAAACAAATGGTCCCTTGTCTCCAAGGCATTGCAGAAGAAGAGGGTCGTGTGCGAGGAGGAGCAATTGCAGGCGTTGGAGTTGGATATTGTTGGTCTCGAGATCGGAGTTGAAACTTTGTTCAGGAGAATGATCCGGAGCAGAGTTTCTCTTCTGAACACTCTTAGCTTGTAGAGAGATCATACACCAACTCTGATCCCCTGTGATTGGCGTCCGCCTTTTAGAGGATCTGCTGATCATCCAAACCAATTTTGATGTATATATGGGAGAGTGTATAGAAAATTACTGTCCATATCATTCTGTCGATTTAACTGTTCTCCTTTTGAAGAACTTGCCTGTGATTCCTATTTTCTTTTACATCAATATACAAAGGGAAGGTGAAAACAGCGGATCGGCTTGCGCGAAGGGGATGGCCGCACTCGCCATGTTGCCCCTTATGCCATGCACACCAAGAGACTGCTCATCATCTCCTGACACAATGCAGATACACCAAACGGATATGGGGTTTTGTAACCAGTTGGGCATCGCAACCCAGCCTGCATCCTTCGGAATGGCCACCATCTACCACCGCCCTTGAGTAGTGGATCAATATGACTACAAGGACAGAAGCTCCTCGGAAAGGAACCTGCTCGATGAGCCTATTGGTAATCTGGGAAATTTGGAAGGAACGAAACCGAAGAATTTTCGAACATCAAGGGATGGCCGCACCCTCCCTGCAGGCGCAAATCAAGGCGGAAGCAGACACATGGATTTTAGCGGGGCGAGATCACTAGCGAAATTCTTATCCAGAGAGTAATCGAGTATGGAAAACGACACCCTGTAATTCCAATGTAAAAATCTGTAACTATCTACTTTATCAATGCAATAGGCACTATCCCGTGCCAATTCGTTCAAAAAAAAAAGGGAAGGTGAAAATTAAACAGTAAAATTTAGAGTGCTTTGCTCAAAATTATTGGACTGTTACTTAAAATTGCCACAGATGCTGGGCACCGCGGGCAAGAACACATGCCAGCGATGAGAACCAGCGCACTCACAGCTCTTCCTCTACCTTCGCACAGCTTGCTCACCGATCTAATGATCTAGATCTAACATTAAACTTCAACAATAGTTTAAGGGCAACGAATTATCACCATTTACCACCAATTATCGAGACACCTCATGCTGATCAAAAGCTCAACTTCAGTTAGAGATGCCTCTTGTCGTGGCAACAGGTAGCATTTGTTGCAGAAGCGTAACACCTAACTATCTCCGAGACTTGTTAAGGGCAACGAATAATCATGACTTGTTAATTTCTTGGTTATTGAAACATATGCTATTAATGAGCACTTGGAGCTCCATTATAGCGCAATACTGTTTTTTTTTCTTTCTTGCACCGTGTAGAGAGAAAAGTGCAAAAGAATAAGGGAAACATTGTCCCTATTTTTTCACACGAAGGGCTTCAACAATTGTTCCTGATAAACCAGCTGTACCTTTTTTTAAAAAACTTGCCTGGGCCTTTGAACATTCCTGGCAAGGAGCTTGTATGTTGTCCTTGTCCAGCTCCATTGTCACTGTCTTGTGACTGCAATAGCTTTGGCATGCCTTTTACATCTCAAGCTCCATGTTCCGACATATAACTTCATTTTTCTCTACATGCCTAGTGTAGATGCCATGGATGAAATTCATGAAGCTCACCTCGAAGTCGGCTCAGTGCTTGCTCTGCTTCAATCACGGAAGATGGTGAGTGGCACGCTGAGAACTCAAGAACACGGGCCGTGTGCTTGTCAAAGAATAGATGTTGAGTCAGACAAGGAATTGCTTACCAGTGAGCTGACCATGGAATTTCTGAATAATTTCATTCTGCATCACATAAAAAACATCCATCATCGGTCTCTATATGCTCGATTGCTTGCAGATTAACATTCAGATACAAACTAATGCCCAAATCAACTGAAGAGGTAGCGTACTTAATCAAAGAAGACGCCCAGCAATTCAGCTTCGCTACACAAGGACCAACAAATCAGTAGTCGAGCATCTCGCTGGTTCGATCACCCTCGTCAAACTAAATATAAAGCTGGTGAAAGAAGCACCGGAATTGTAGCACTGTTTCTTGCTTTCGTTCTTCAGTTTTCAGGGAATTTAGTTGTCTAGTTTGCTTGGGAGTTTTTGTTTTGTTGAGTTTGGACGGCAGTAGATGAGATACTGCCTGTTGTACAGACTTGTTCCTTTTTCCTTTTTTTTCTCTTCTAATAAAATTTACGGCAAAGCTTTTGCCGTTCCTTTCAAAAAAAAAAGATACAAACTAATGCTGTATCTTTTAAGGCGAGCATGATCCAGTTCCCAAGGATCTTGTACCCGTTGTTGAGCCGCATCTCATGTTTAAATTAAACAGTGGCCATCTCATGGTAAAGTTTTGCTTTCATCCATACCAAGTTAGGAAGCAGAAAAGAGAACAGAATCAGTAAAATTGACAGCATGAAATGGACCAAATCTTTGCTTTTGTTGAGTATATTTCTGTACACTGTCATATATACATCAAAATTTTGTGTTGATGATCAGCCGATCCTCTAAAAGGCGGATGCTAATCGCATGGTGTCAGAGTTGGTGAATGATCTATCTACAAGGTAAGAGTGTTCAGAAGAGAAACTCTGCTCTGGATCATTGTCCTGAACAAAGCTTCAACTCCGTTCTCAAGATCCACAATGTCCAACTCCAACACCTGCAACTGCTCCTCCTCGCACACAACTTTCCTCTTCTGGAATGCCTTGGAGACAAGAGACCACTTGCTAGCACTCGTCGCTGTGATCTGCTTTGACAGGAGATGCAACGTCGACTCGAGCATCGACGCGGTGATCTCTCTTGCCTCAGCCAAAAGTTTGACCACCCTGCACCCTTCCATGTCAGGTGCAGCCTTGACATTGATCTTCTTGAACTGCTTCTGAGCCTTCTTAGCTGAGCGGGCGTAGGACTGAACCTTGGCCTGAACAGCCGCATTGTCTCCTCTCTTGAGAACCAGCTGCATCTCCTGGACAGTGGCCTTGAGCTCCAACAAGCTCTCTTGCATGGCGTTACAGAGGTCGAGCAGGATGAGAGAGCAGTCGAGCTCCTCCTCCAGCGCCTTCCTCTGCTGACGCTGGCTGCTGGGCAAGCAAGTGAGCTCATTGATGAGGCTGCAAATGCTCCCAAGCTTGGCCAGACCATCAACCATGGTTTCCACGGTCGCTGAAGGTGAGACTGTCGCCTTCAGGCTCTGCAGCTGTTCCTCGATGCTGGCTTTGTTGGAGCGAGGGCTTGAGGGCACGCTCGCGGATCTCAGGTGGCAAGACATGCTTGGAATTGAATGGAAGCTGTGAAGCCTATTTCCGCTGGAAATGGAAGAGAAGGCAAGCTGCTGCAATTGTGTCTGCTCCCGGCATTGGCTTCCCTCTTTATATACAGGAAGAGGATGAAGCAACTGCACGTCTGAACCAGCAGACAGCAAGAATCATCCCCCTGTGTAATCATCAACAACAGAAGCCATCCAACCTAACTACCTGAGAGGCATCACTAGTTGAGCTTCATTATGAGGCTTTCATGTCTGCGTTGTGGACGGCAAACTCGCCTGCACGGGTGAAGGGCGATGAGATTAGCATCAGATTCAGATCGTGAAATGGATTAATCAACTAGCAAGTTGCCGGTGGAGGAGAGAACAGCTAGTTGACTTTGCTCACCTCAAGGCTCCCAAGACGCGTTCAGTTATCCTGTTCTGATCTGATCACAGCATTACACGGTGGATTAATGATAGTCCTCGCATCATGTTCCAGGCTTTGAGCTCTGGTTGCCACCGCGTTGTTATCAGTGTAATCTCCTCAATCTGTTCAGATGATGCACGTGTACCAGCAAATGCAAATTTCAAGGCTACACACTATTGAGCTGTCATGTTCTAATAACTAACAGCCGAGAATCCTGCTCGAGCATGCAATATCTTGTGTGTGCACGCGTTGCAAGCCTGTGAAGGGCAGATGTTGACTAAGTCATGGAATTGTCCAGCAGACGGCGGACTTGCTGCATTCTGGATCTCACAGAAATGGTTCATTGATCTGCGCATGTGCAATAGCACGCGTGTTATTGTTCAGAAACCATTGAAAACTTTAGAGCTTACAACAATACTTTTATTACTTGAGCAAATAAAAGTTCAATCATGTATATTTGGGATCATTAGCAAGTGGAGTCAAGCTGAATAGTTGCAAGAAGATGGAGCAAGCTTATCCGATGGAATCTTTTTTTTTAGATTAAGGAACATTGTCCGGCCTCGATCATCCTCAATTGGATGTCTACAGCCACTATCCGATGGAATCTGGCGGAAGGAGATGGAACTCCAAGCCAAAGCCCGGTGGAAGAAGAGGGCGAGGTCGCCGCCGACGAGAAAGAGGCGGGGAACCATCCTGCTCCGCTCTCAAGATTTCCAATGCTGAACTCTAACACCTGCAATTGGTCCTCCTCGCAAACAACTGCTTTTCTCTTGTAAAATCCCTTTGAGACAAGTGACTGCTTAGGCATTTCGATTTGCTTTGACAAGAGCTGCAGTGTTGGACTCAAGTAGAGAGATGGTGATCTCCCTAGCCTTGGTCAGTAGCCTGATCATTGCGCAATCTGTCAGCAGCCTGATCTTGCCATTTCATCTCCTCAATGTTGTCCACCAAGGTATGAGATCTGGCAGCAGCATGTGGAATCTGTTCCCTTCATCCCCCATGTGTTTTTTTCAAATTTTTAGTGCACCAGCTATTCTTCCAGTGATCTATCACATTTCATGTTCCAACTATTGGCAACAAGAATCAACAGATTAGTTACTCTACTGGCCAATCTTGACACAATTGCACGCTCAAGAGGTTGATCACTAACCAAGTATTATTGGTGAAATGCGTGTTATGTAGTGGTTGCACAGTTGTCAATGTCAGTAGGTATTTTATTCCACACAACTCGTTCAACTTACACGTGTTACCTCGTGTGTTGGAGCTGGCTTGCTTTAGCTGCAGATAGCAAGATCCACTGGACAAGGATCAGCTGCTTGTTGTTGAGGCAACATATAGCATCTGAGCAACATGGCCGTCTCATAATAAAGCCATGCAAAGATCAACTTGAACTTCAAAAACAGTCATCAATATTAACCAAAAAGTCTTTTGAATGGATGCTCAAACTTGGGTCATTGTATCACACGATTTATAACAGTAAAACGACAAGAAGTGGACCAAAATTGTGTTTTGTTTTCATCTGAGTAATTTTCTGTACAATTCATGCAGTGATCAGCTGATCCTCTAAAAGGCGGATGCCAATCATAGGGGCTCGGAGTTGTTACATCTATCTACAAGCTGAGAGTGTTGACAAGGGAAACTCTGCTTTGGACCAATATGTTTTGAACAGAGTCTCGACTCCACCCTCTAAATCAGCAATCTCCAACTCCAAGGCTTGTAATTTCTCCCCATCAAATACAACTCTTTTCTTCTGGAATGTCTTGTGGATGAGAGACCACTTGCTACAACTACGCGTTGCCATCCGCTTCGACATGATATGTGACAATGACTCAAGAATCGAGACAACAGCTTGACCACCCTGCAGTTCTGCTGGTTAATTGAAGTAGACTCATTGCTGATCTTCTTGAACTGCTTTTGGGCCGTCTTTGCAAAACGGATATAGGACTGAAACTGGATCTTGGCTTCAACTGCTGCAACGCCTCCTCTTTTGGTAATCAATTGCATCTCCTGAAAGCTCGCTATCTTGCATGGAACTGCAGAGATCGAGCAGCAGGAGAGAGCGCTCGAGCTCGTCCTCCACTGCTTTCCTTTGCTTAGGCTGGAACAGGCTGACTTGGCTGCTACGCAAGCACATGATCTCCTCAATATTGTTGTACACACTTACAAGCCTCCTCAAAGCATCATACATTGTTTCAGTGGTTGCGGAGGCTGAAGAGATGGTTTCCGTGATGATCTGCAACTGATCCTCAACACTGGTTTCATTGGAACGAGGGCTAGAAGGCGCACTTGCAGATCTTAGGTGGCAAGCCATGCTTGGAGCAAAAACTGCAGTGGTATCTTCCTTTGTAGAGGATGAGGGAAGAGGAATGGTGCTCTAACGGTGTCTACCCTTGGGCTTCTCTCTATATATAATGAAACAAGTAGGAGCATGACCGCACTTGAATCAGCAGACAGGAAGAATCGTGCCAGTTGAGTTGCTTGTGAGTTTGCCACCCATCTCTAAGGCAGGTTGATGCTTTTCTTTGATAATTTATTGATTCAGGCATCCAAATAAGTGTATGAGCCTGTCATGTCTCAGTTGTTGGAAGCAAACTCGTACACAAAATGTAGTTTTGTGTTAGATCTAGATCATGCACATGATGCTTCAACATTACAGGGTGACTAACCTCATTAAGTCATTAGGCAGCATTGCTGTCATGTTTCAGCTGCATATCTGGGTAGGCCGGGCCACAGTTTATATACAAGGTGCAGCTCCTATGCTTGAAATGAAGAGGAGATGTGAAGAAAATAATGTTCGACTCTGTTATTGTGCCTCTGCTGTTGTGTTTCCACCAAGGTCCCTTTCAAACTCTTGCTCTGTTCTTGTTTCATGGGTGAATGGACTGTACCCGAAAATCAAGACAACTGTAATGGCACACACCGACACATGCAGAAATGAAGAAACTATGGTTTGGGTATACATATGAACTTCTTTGGACATTCAAAGTTATTATATTTGATACCCATTTCCTTTTTCCACGCGTTGAAATCTATTTGGATGATTAGTGAGTCCTTTAAAATGAGGATGTGAACCACATAAAGTCAGAGATGGGTAGAAGAGAGTCTATTCTGGATCAATTTTCTGAATAGGCTTTCAACACCACTCTCTAGACTGCAGTTTCTTATTGTTCCATACAATTATGGTCTACCTTAATGATTTTTTCAGAGGAAACAACAGTTTTGTTCAAATCTGACAGGCCACTTTTCAGTAATTGGTATCCCAATTTGCTGGGAGAAGGATGCCATGTTGATTCGTAGTGCAATAGTTCCCACGTCATTTTTATAAGTAGCCTGACCGCACCCTGCAGCAGTAGTCTGGTAAGAACAACATGACAGCGCAATGGTATGCTAATTACTACTCACAAAAGATAAATGGTATGCTAATTATTCTGGACTACAAAAATTGCAGAAACACGTGGATGATTAAGGATATACATGGCTAGCGGGCAAGCAATGGAGACCAGAGACGTGGCAACAGAGAGTATACCGGGATCGGGATGAGAGCTCGGGATAAGTTTAAGGATTGTTATGAGTATTTTGAGAGTACCGAGATCATGATGAAAACTTGGGAAAAATTTAAGGACCGTTAGTGAAATTTACTCCTTATTTTAGTATCAATTTAGTATCAATTTAAGGACGAAAGAAGGATAGCTAGGGTGTAGGAAGAAGCGTAACTAAGAATGTGTTTTATGTATATATATTTCCAGTAAACAAAACGAGATACCTACTTTCACATGATCCCGTTTTCAACACGATGAACACCTTATTTATCATGCTTATGTATTTTCTCGTTGACAATCAAAGGAGCCCAATCCTCGTTGACAATGATCTTGGATTATTGGCCCAAAAGACCCACGAAATGGATGGCAAAATAGTCACATTATAAACTGGAATTGAAAATGAAATATTATGTAATTGTTTCTTAAATTCGTCACGGTCCCAACACCGAACACGACAACTGTTTGTCTGCTAAACTTGACCCGGCCTTGCTGCTTCCTGACTCCTTTAAATTCTTCCACTAGCTTCCTTTTCTTTTGCATTAACTCGTTTTGGACTCCCGCCTTTCCCATGCATGTTTTTTTTTGACTGAGAAATCATCCAGCTTTTATAAAAAGCAAATTTTCTTCCATGCATGTTTTCCTTCCATCTTTTTTGATTCACCCTGGTTCATTAAAAAAAAGAAACCTAAAAAGGTATATGATTTTTCACGAAAAAAGTCTATTTTACTCCCCTCACCTATTTACTTTGTTCACTTAACTCCCTAAGAAAAACTTAGGCTCACTTAACTCCCCTGAACTATTTCATTGGGTCTAATCTAGCTCCTAATTAGATCTTTTTTTTGTTTGAGCGTGAATGTAAATGAGAGACAATTGAGAGGGAATGATCAAACTTTATTCAAACTGATAGTATCCATTTATACAAGATGTGCGGGTGCCTCGGATGGACGCAATGGAAATCGTTGCGTCCTCCCGTGCCGATGCCGGTTGTGGTAACAGCCATCGTGCGGATGGATGAGATCATCCATTAGTTTTGTAACAGTTTTGTTTCTTCGCATACAAGTTGAGTTTTAATTTCAGATTTTGTCACTTGACTTATAACTTGATGCTCTATGATAGAGAAATACTTTAGAAATTTTTCATAATTACTTTTGGTACAATTTTGTATATTATCAGTTTTGTATTAAATATTCCTAATCTATGAAAATAATCATGAAAAAATTAGTTTATGAAAATAGATTGGAAGTAAGGTGAGTCTAAATTTTGCTGAGGGTTAAGCGGACAAATTGAATAGGTGAAGTGAGTCTTTTTCCGCCACGCTACTATTCATTTCTATCCCTACGTGGTTACATAGATCTAAGCACTGGCGAACCTATCTCGGTAGATTAGCATGTGGTGGCTCCACCTCGGTGTAAATTGCATGGACTCGGTTAGCTACATGTGCTGCGAAGTGGTTTTTGCGTTTGAAATTAGTAAACTGGTGGGGCATTGCAACAAAAAACCTAACAAAAAACCAAAATGGCATTTAGGGTGTTTTTTACATCCCGTTTTTTCTGTTCAAAATGAGCTAGTAAAAGCCTAAAACATAGATATACTTCCCTTCCCGCCGGAAGCACCGTGGCCAATACTACCCGCTTGCACACCATGCTCGTAAGTTTGGCCTGCATGCTGCTGTAGCCATCCGGCTGAGGAGCATGTACACTGGTAACGATGACTACATTCTAGAATTTTTTTCTCCCAGTCAACTGCAAGGGCTGTGGAGAGCAGCAGATGTTATTAAACAACCGTTCCAGCACAATGCAAAGAATATGCAAAAGCTTGTGAACAGTTTCTGAAGCTGAGGCTGATAGTGTTAGTGCTTCTGCTGCATCAATGAATAAGAGTAATGGAAGTTTGCCAACTGGTAACTCTGAAAGTTCCTCACATGATGACCAGCCAATTACAGAATCTGCATTCCAGGATCTATCTTTGGCTGACAAGCAAGAACAAGATATAGAATCTGACCAGGTGCCGCATTATTATAATTATAAATATACCATTACATCCAATCATTCACTAGCTTTTTAGACACTTAGTCAGTAGCGCCTAAACGAATTGGATGTCTTGTGGCATGTATTGTAAGCCTTTTCAAGATGGACTGCATTCAGTTTTCATAAGAGTAAATGCTGATGGGTTCATTTAATTTTAAAATGATAACAGAAATTTTGTTATTTTACCCTGTTGATGAAGAACTTTGTTCCTCGCTGCAGGCACAGGCTAGCTCGATGCGAGTTGCAGAGAAAAAACGCAGTACATCCGAGAAGAATTTTAGTTTGGATGTTCTTCGCAAATACTTTTATGGGAGCCTGAGGGAAGCTTCAATGAGCCTCGGTGGTGAGCCCCTACTGTATCTATTGAATCTCGATTGAATATAAACGTGTTGTGATATTCACATAGCAGAGTTTCTTAGCTTATGTATATAGGAGGAGATTATGAAACAAATAACTTCTGACGCTTGCCTATAAACACCATCGCAGTTTGTCCTACGACTTTGAAACGGATTTGCAGACAACATGGAATTTCGTGATGGCCATCTCGAAAGATAAACAAGGTCAATCGTTCCTTGAAGAAGATCCAGACAGTCATTAACTCAGTTCATGGTGTGGATAGATCCTTGCAGTATGATCCTGCTACTGGGTCCCTTGTTCCAGCAGCCTCTCTTCCAGATAAGATGCCATTCTCTGCTTGTGATTCATTGCCTACTTCATCTGTTGGAAAAACAATGGAGGAAAAATCTAGCCCGAAATCAGAACAAGGTTTCTCTTCACCTGATGGATGGCAAAGAGGAGACTGCCAATTTCACGTTTCCAACATATCCAAAAGGGAAGGGGAAGGTGATGAAGTTCGAATGTTAGCAAACAACAACAATGGCAGTAGAAACTATGCTCCTGATGTTGCAAAGTTCACACCACATTCAAACTCTGAAGATGCACAAGGACCATTATATCCCATTGTTGTTAATTCTTTACGTATCGGAGAAACAGGTTACGCTAATTCTCCAACTTCTCTCCACCCAAGCATCGATGACCAAACAATGGGAAGGAACTCATCATTTGTACAGCAAGCAGATGTGACTATGGTTGACGGTCATGACACCAAGGAGCACACCCATCCTTCCACCTCCGTTATGACTGATTCCTCCAGCGGCAGTGCATCAAGTCAGCCTACTTTCAAGGAAAATTCGGGATACGTCATCAAAGACAGAAGCGGCCCGACGCTCACAGTCAAAGCTACCTACAATGGTGACACTACGCAGTTCAAGTTCCTACCATTAATGGGCTGGTATCACTTATTGGAAGAGATAGCAAAGAGGTTCAGGTTGACGACACGGGCATTCCAATTTAAGTGCAAGGATGACGAGAATGCGTGGATGTCCTGGACTCAATCGGCTCGCATAACCTGAAGCTTCAGGTGCGTGACCTCTCGTGCCTCATCAGCAGCTCAGGCAGCAACAGCTGTTTGTAGGTGACAAGACGAGAAACCTAGGGGGCTCACCCCTAAACCGTAGCCTGTTGTAGTAGGTCTAGTAATCTATTGCAACCATAGATGACCCATGACTGTAATGTTGGAATGTCTTGTTTTGGATTACTGCAGCAGGTTGCTATGTGTATTTCAATATAAATATTTTATTGCCCGTAGCAACGCACGGGCATGATCCTTATTTTTTTTTTTAAGAAAAAGACTTCCTAACATGCCTTCTTGAGAAAGTGCTAAAAAGAGAAATTATAGTAATACATAAAGCTGCACACGAGGAACGCCATGCTGAGTGGCTGCTACTGATAGTAATCTGGTAGTCCTAATCTCCCAGAAAATATCCTGCACAAGTGATCCAAACTATGCTGAAAGTCTCTCTCCAGTGCCTGGGGGCTCTTCTCTCCACCACGGTTAAACCTTTCCGAGCTTCACGCAAACTGACAGCCTAGCCGTTCAGAACCACGAAAACATTCTGCACTTGTACCGTTGATAGCCGATAAACTGAAACCACTCGACGCCAAGCTCACCCGTTCTCCCCTGACAGCGAGGGTGAGCTGTTATCCTTCCCAGTTGGACAGCTTGCTGGGACAGCTTGTGTTGGGCCTCAATAAAAACAGTAAGCTCCCCAGTAATCCAGTCTCTCTCTCATGAGCTGCTCCACGCTTTCAGAGCAGCACACTCGGACTCGTGCTGGGTCGAAAAGCGGCCTGCATCTCGAGCAACCAAGGCCAAAATGTCAGGACACCAGGCTATCACTACTAGGAGATCGGAGAAAAGATTGCTCAAAACTGACTCCAAATCACTTTGTATCCACATGGTTATGCACTAGGTAGACAGGTACCACCGAACCTGCAGCCATCTAGAGCACAGAAATATTTCTCAAGTGAACTCAAACTCTGAGAGGAATAGATTGGAGATAGGAAGACAGGAAGTTCAGAAATACCGGTTTCCTCCATCATGCAATTGCACATTGCATACAAGAAACCCGGACTCTGAATTTTGATATACAATCATTGTCTCATCTTAAGCTGTCATGACATCAGATTATTGTCAAGGTCTTGAAAGTTGGAACTAGCAACATATTACACCGAGATCTTTTCGACACCGTTTCAACTTTGTATGCGATCCGTGCGATGAGTATTATATTTTCTTTTTTTCTCTAGCCATTTGTGCATTCCATAGACAGATCCTCTATGGTTGCAACAGATTACTAGACCTACTACAACAGGCTACGGTTTAGGGGTGAGCCCCCTAGGTTTCTCGTCCTATCACATGCAAATAGCTGCTGCTGCCCGAGCTGCTGATCAGACACGGGAGGTCGCGCACCTGAAGCTTCAGGTTACACGAGCTGGTTGAGTCTAGGACATCCACGCACTCCTGGAGATCGGAGTCACTTGCCAGGATCACCCACTCATCCTTATCCTCCTTGTACTTGAGCTGGAATGCCCCTGTCGTCAGCCTGAACCTCTTTGCTATCTCTTCCAGTAAGTGATACCAGCCCATTGCTGGTAGGAACTTGAACCGCACAGTGTCACCATTGTAGGTAGCCTTGACTGTCAGCACCGAGCTGCTTCTGTCTTTGATGACGTATCCCGGATTACCCTTGAAAGTAGGCTGACTTGATGCACTACCGCTGGAGGAATCAGTCATACTGGAGGTGGAAGGATGGGTGTGCTCCTTGGTGTCATGACCGTCAACCATAGTCACATCTGCTTGCTGTACAAATGATGAGTTCCTTCTCATTGTTTAGTCATCAATGCTATCGATGCTTGGGTGGAGACAAGTTGGAGAATTAGTGTAGCATGTTTCTCTGGTACGTAAAGAATTAACAACAACAATGGGATATAATATTCCTTTTCCTAGAGCTAAATCTAATTTTCCAATTTTTCTAAAATTTATTCTCCTTTTCCTAGAGCTAAATCTAATTTTTGGAAGGCTCTAAAATCTTTTTCACGATCTCTAAATATTTTATTTGGATTCCTTGTGTCCCAAAATATCTCTGGGATTTTTCCTAGAATTTTTAGGATTTCAGAAATATTTTTCGTGCTTTAAAAACATTATCTTGAGTTCTCTGGATTTGTTTTTACACTGAAAATATTTATCAAAACCTACCCTTTCTAACGGGCCGAGCCCGTGGGCCCGACCCGCAGCGGCCCATCTTCTACCGGCCTTTTTCCCGGCCCGGCCCGCCACCTCTCCCCCGCCCTTTTCTTTCTCCTCAGCAGGCCGGCCTCCTTTCCCCCACACTGACCGTTTCCCTTCCGGCCCAACATGCCGCACCGGCCTTTTCTCCCGCCGGTCCAGCATTCCCTTCCGGCCCATCTCCCGCGACGGCCCACCATCTCCCTCTCCCTCTCTTCCTTCCGCTGACAAAGCGGGCCCAGATGTAAGCCGTTTCTTCTACCTCCAGCGTTTGCTCGCCTCCCGCCGCACACCTGCGCTGCTCGAGCTGTCCCGGCGACCCGGCGCCCCTCCGCCTCCCGACGCACCTTCAACTTCTCGCACCCGCTCGTCTTCCCCGCATGCACGCGCCTCCTCCGCTTCCTCTCCCACGAAACGACCGCCGCAACACCTCCCTGCGCCAGTAACGGCCGCTCCACCATCGGTTACAGATATGTAATCGACCTTGTTCTTCTTCTTTAATATAATTTGCCATTTTGGTTACCAAATTCTTCGCCTTGTACACAGCATACCAAGCAAGTAAACAACTTGGTTTAGTTACGGAGACAAAAGGGCCGGACATAGGCTGCATTGGGGGTGGATACTGGGCCTTGGTTCACAAATTCGAGCCAGCTAGACAAGTAATACC